>NC_133325.1:190308502-190533502 GCF_042186555.1 Aquarana catesbeiana
AAAAAATAAAAACCGCAGAGGTGATCAAATACCACCAAAAGAAAGCTCTATTTGTGGGAACAAAATGATAAAAAATGTGTTTGGGTACAGTGTAGCATGACCGAGCAATTGTCATTCAGATTACGGCAGCGCTGAAAGCTGAAAATTGGCCTGGGAAGGTGTCGAAGTGCCTGGTATTAAAGTGGTTAAAGACTAAACCCTTTTTTTACACTTCTTGCTTACAATTAAAATCAGTATTTTTTGCTAGAAAATTACTTAGAACCTCCAAACGTTTTACTTTAGCAGAGACCATAGAGAATAAAATGGTGGTTGTTGCAATATTTTATGTCACACCGTATTTGCATATGTGTGTGTGTATACTATATATATATATATATATATATATATATATATATATATATATATATATATATATATATATATATATATATATATATATTTTTTTTTTTTTAATATACTGTGGGGGTGTATGTGCGTGTGTGTGTATGTATATATATATATATATATATATATAATAAATTAGTGGGGATTCAGTTCAAGTGCTTCCAAGGACACAGTCCACTTGCCAATGTTCATTTAGAGGCTTTCTGTTGCCCACTTTTATTTAACAGAAACTTTCACAAACGGTTGATTTTAGCATCGCAACGACACAAATATCAATTTTACAACCCTCTGGCTATCTAGGCTGTGTAGTCTCTGAGCCTGTTTCTGCACAGACTCTCTACTTAAAGCTGTTGTAAAGGCAGAAAGTTTTTTTTTATCTTAATGCATTCTATGCATTAAGATAAAAAAAAACCTTCTTTGTGCAGCAGCTCCCCAAGTCGTCCAACCCCCCCCCCCCCCAATACTTACCTGAGCCCATTTCCATCCAGTGATGTTGCAGGAGGGACTCTCCTTCCTCATTGGCTGAGACGGCAGCGCGGTGCCATTGGCTCCTGCTGCTGTCAGTTACAGTCAGTGAGCCAATGAGAGAGAGGGGGCAGGGCCTAGCCGCAGCTTTGTGTCAGAATGGACACACAGAACTGCGGCTCGGCTTAGGTGAACCCCATAGCAAGCTGCTTGCTGTGGGACAACAGGAGGGAGGGGCAGTAGCACCAAAGAGGGACCCGAGAAGAGGCGGATCCGGGCTGCTCTGTGCAAAACCACTACACAACCTGGCCAGATTGTCTCTCCTTGAGAAGAACGGACACACGCTGCTCATCCATCGGTATGTCTTGAAGGGAGGCACCCCCTGAACCATACTTCGCCCCTATGCTTAACCACTTCAATACCCGCCCAATGTCAAATGACGTCCACAGATGGGATCTCCCATACTGGGCGGGCGTCATATGACGGCCTGGGCTTCCCGTCCGTCTAGGGGTCGCGCGCCCGCGGCGTTGCTCGGGACCAGATGCGTATGCCCGGCAGCCGCGATGTCTGCCGAGCACCCGCGATTGCCCGTTAACCGCGCAGGACCGTGGATCTGTGTGTATAAACACACAGATCCACGTCCTGTCAGGTGAGAGGAGACCGATCTGTGTTCCCAGTACAGATGAACACCGATCGGTCTCCTCCCCTTGTGAGTCCCCTCCCCCTACAGTTAGAATCACTCCCCTAAGAAACACATTTAACCCCTCGTCTCCCTCTAGTGGTTAACCCCTTCCCTGCCTTCCCTTCCATACCATAATGTCGCATTCACAAAAAAAATCGCAGATCGCTGCCATTATTAGTAAAAAAAAAAATAAATAAATAAAAGAATTTTAAAAATGCCATAAATCTATCTCGTATTTTGTAGACGCTATAACTTTTGCGCAAACCAATCAATATACGCTTATTGCGATTTTTTTTTTTTTTACCAAAAAAATGTAGAAGAATATGTATCGGCCTAAACTGAGGAAAAAATTAGTTTTTTTTTTAAAAATTGGTATGTTTATTATAGCAAAAAGTAAAAAATATTGTATTTTTTTTTCAATATTGTCGCTCTTCTTTTGTTTATAGCGCAAAAAATAAAAACCGCAGAGGTGATCAAATACCACCAAAAGAAAGCTCTATTTGTGGGGAAAAAAGGACGTCAATTTTGTTTGGGTACAGTGTCGCACGACCGCGCAATTGTCGTTTAAAGTGCGACAGCGCTGAAAACAAAAAATTGGTCTGGGAAGGAAGGGGGTGAAAATGCCCTGTATTGAAGTGGTTAAGAGAAGTATGGGATTTTTTTTTTTATCCCATATTCATACCTACCTAGGAGGATGCTGCATCTGTCCCCCGCTGCCTCTTCACTGAGAACCGAGCGATCAAACACCGCCGATGGCTCAGTCCTCTCCGCTCCCCGAGCGGAGAGCTGCTTGCTGCCTGTCAGTCAGCAGCTCTCTTGCTCTGCTTCTCCACGCTCACTGGAGCGCTGAGCTATGGAGGGGTGGGGAGCGGCCGTCTCAGCGTCTCGCTGATAGGCTGAGGAGCCTATCAGTCCAGGCAACTGGCGGATCCAGACTTCCAGAGTCGGGATGACGCGGTGCCTGGACTGATCTTGATGACATCAGCAGGGTGGACTTCAGACTGCTCTCTGCTGAAAACGGGTCACAGTAGTGCAAAACGAACTGCACTCCTGTGACCCATAGGAGAAGTCCAGCCGAATAAGCTCAGGCTGGACTTCTCCTTTGCTTTGCACACCTTCATGATCAGTGGGCTGGTTGTCTGCAAAACCTAGACCCAGGACTGAAGACTTTATCCCTCCCAGGTCTCCATGAAGTCTGTGAGCTCAAGGACCCAGACCGGGTTTACTAAACTTTGAGGAAACTGAAAATCCAGGTTCCACTGTATGACACAGGGACC
Source organism: Aquarana catesbeiana (assembly GCF_042186555.1). Classification (NCBI taxonomy): domain Eukaryota; kingdom Metazoa; phylum Chordata; class Amphibia; order Anura; family Ranidae; genus Aquarana; species Aquarana catesbeiana. The sequence goes on from NC_133325.1 coordinate 190,311,311, forward strand.
CTGGAGTCCCTCAACATTCTTAATTGAACCCTAGTGACACTTAACCCTTCTCACACCACGATAGAGCGCCGCACTAACATAATCTATAAATATGTATATATAACCATGACCGTGGGAAGGAACTATGAAAGCCAAGCATCAACTGCATTAAGGATTCTTCTCTGTAGTGTTCTAGCACCAATAATGTGGTCTTGTACAGTTTAATTTAAAAACAAGCTCTAGCAGTTATTATTCACTTATTTTCTTTTATGTTCTTCTGTTCTTCCTTTCTCTTGTCTATTAGATTCTACATCCTGCACCCACAGGACATTTAGACTGAGCTAGCTTGCATCTGCTCTTTGATATCTTCTTACATTTTAATGTTCATAATTGGTATATATGTATTTGTTATGGGGCTAACCAGTAGAACAATATGTTGGTTCTTTCTTGTCTAATATGTAAAAAAAAAATGTGAAAATCATAGTGCAGCGCCCAAATAATGAACAATAAACTATATATGACAAATGGGTGAACTCACTTACACATGAACACAAAATATCCATGTAAATACTCAGACAATTTAGATTATTTAGCCCAGTGCTGAAAAATGGTACTTAAAAGAAATTGGGAAGCAAATTTGGACCTTTTACCTTCACACTATACTCTTCACTTATGCTCGGCAGAAGCGGAGATTTCTAGAGGTCATCAAATAGGCTCAGCTTCAGATGGTTCCTCAAATGGAATAGCCCATCATACACTGGCCATTCTCAATAACTTTCAACAACCTTATCTAAAGCAGCTCCAGTTACTATTCCCAGTCCATGAATATCTCCATAAGATATACTTTTCCCTGGTTGTTTGTTTTTTTTTATTGTCAATTATTTAAACATTGCTCTATCATTTTCACATTATTTTTGTATGTATTGTATTTGAGTGAAACACCTGTTCAGTGCTAGCAAGCTCTTTGTTAGGTATAGGGATTGCTGTGCATTGACACTATCTGTACTATCGCTTGTCTAATATGTAGTTGTCAGTTTTTGCAACAGGAGACAACAGATTTTAAAAAGTAAAGTAGTTGTAGATGTTTTAAAACATACAATGTTAGACACGTTCTAATACAGTTCTAACCTTTACAGGCACCTTAACTGTGTTTGCTTCGTTTCAGAAATGATCTTATAAGATGAAAAAGTTCTGCCATGTGATCATACATCTTTTCTTCCTGATACTGGCGGGTGGAGTTACAGGACACTGTGCAGACACACAGCATGCCTGTATTCCATAGTGTTCAGCCCAAAGCAAGATGCAGGCTGTGCTTGAGAAGGGGCTGTGTTCAAAAGGCAGGCTGTGAATGGAAGGGGGTGTATACCAGAGGCAGCTTGTGATTGGTCAGTCGGTGGGTGTGGTGGATGAACAAACTACCAATTACAGGCGTGCTGTGTACTTGCACAGTGACCTGTATGAGGATCTGCTAACACAGATCGGTTTAAAACAAGAAAGAAAGGTGACTGGCAGGATTAGCCAGATACTTCACATGGAAGAAGTACATGAAAATTATAGAAACTATAGTTTGTGAACGCACACACACAAAAAAATATTTAGGGTAACCTACACGTTAAATCTGGGGGTACCCTACTGACCATGTCCACTTTTGTTCACGCCCCCATTTAATTCAATATTGAAACAGTGTAAACAATATGTAAATGTTAATAAAACTCATACCGGTAATCTGCTTGGCTTCAGACCCCTTTCACACTGAGGCAGTTTTCAGGCGTTTTATCGCTAGAAATAGTTCCCATTCATTTGCATGAGTGCTTTCACACTCGGGCAGTGCAAGCAGCATCTTTGGTGCGGGTTTGGAGAGCTGTAAAATGCTCCAAAAACACCCCTGCCCATTGAAATAAAAGATTGCGCCTAAGGCCCCTTTCACACGGGCGGTTCGATCAGGTCCACCTGTCAGCTTTTCAGGCGGACCCGATTGGACCTCCATTCACCCCTATGGAGCAGCAGATGTCAGCGGTGACACCCACCACTATCCAATCTGATCCTGACTGCCAAATCCAGATGGATGATGACACTATTTTCCATCTGTCTAGCGTATCGGATGAAAACGGACAGGCGGTCCGTTTTCATCCAATCTCCACATAGAGGAGAGCGGAACTCTGACAGGTCCGTCTCTGCACAGTGAGCAGAGAGACAGACCTGTCATCCGCCTGCTCAGCGGGGTTCAGCGGATTGATACCCCACTGAGAAAAGCAGAGTTCGCCGAGTGGACCACCCGTGTGAAAGGACCCCAACAGTAGGAGTTGCTTAAAGCGGCGTTCCACCCAAAAATGGAACTTCCGCTTTAATTACTGGTGACCCCCTGACATGCCATATTTTCCACTGTGCTGTATAGTCAAGGAACAGGAAAGACAGAGAGCGAGGGATCCAGTTTTGCAGCCACTGTGCCTGGTTTGAGCGGCTCACAATCCTAGACTAGCAATGGGAGTCTGTGGGAATACTGCCAGCGAATGACAAAGTTTAGATAGCGAGCTCTGGGGACTGTCATCCTTGCCTTGCTACTTTCTATCACTGACTTCAATTTAGCATGCAGCCCCTGTAAAAATTGGAACCCCGGTTTTACAACTCACCATAATCTACCCTGATAGATTTCTTTTAAAGAAATCTAGATGAAATTGATAATTTTTTTTTTTTTCTCGTGGATTTCTAGGAGACTGGCAGGCAGGGTGTGGCAGTTGACGTTTTCCAGGCTCTTGCTTTCTCTTGTGAATCACAGTAGTTCTGCTCTTTAGCCAGTACAGTATTCAGGAGAAACAGCAGAATGTACAGCAAGCACAGCTAATTTGTCAACCCTCTAGCATCATGTTTTACAGTTACTGGAGTATAGGGGCTTTTAACCAACCCATGATTGAACTTATACACACGATTTTAAATAATAATTAAAAAAAAATCTATAAATGTTACATTCGCCATTTACAATCTTTGTACAATCTCCTCTAGATTTAGCAGAAACTTTGTTTTATGAGAAACTAACCAAAAAAACTATCCAGTCAGGCCCTTGCACTACTGTCAGATTGTAACCTGTGTGGTAGAAGTGAATGGAATACCTAATTGCTTGATGTCTGCAGGCCCTTGGACTGTGCCAACTTGGATTAGGCTTCCACCCTCTAATACAGCTCTTACTTATACAATTAATAAAAGCATTTAATTTGCTGTCTTATACTTAAAATAATACTAGGAAGTATTGCCCTTTCTGCGTCAGTTTACCAGTAAAGACTTTGCATTGTAAAGTAAGTCAGGATCACCTTGCTTTTTAGACTTTTTGAAATTGCTGAGTACCTGTGTTTGGCATGAAGCCAACATTGGCAGTTCTTGGCACAAGCCTTATAGCATTGTGGTGTGCCCTGTTACTGTAAGCGGTTTATATATTTAGAATAACGTGTACCTCTGTCTATGGTTATATTATATGCTATATGTTTAGTAAATACCTTGTTTTCCATTCCTAACCTAAAATGTGTTATTGTAGTGATGCAAACATGTTATGCACGACACTGCCTGATTGGTGATTTAGGCTCAGTGCACATGGGCATTTAAAGCTGGTCTGTGGCACACCTTCCTAGCACCCACTAAACACACCCCAGATGCTGGGTTCCTAAAGTGTGCACCAAGGTATACAGTATATAAGTGATAGAAAAGTGTTTGCTTCAGTAAGCTCTTGAAGAATAGGGTCAGCAGCAATAGGATTTGATGATGCAGATCCTGCCAGTAACTTTCATGCGGCATCTAAGTTACAACATTGCAGTTGGCAAGGGTTAAAAAAAAATGGGTTTATTTGAACTAAGTCTAACATTTAATCAAAGTATAGCCTCTGTATAGTTGTACTCAAGATGTGGGCTATTTTTTGCACAGGAGATATACTGACTCTCTTGCAAAAGTAGGTATAGGCATTGATATCAAAACTGCCACCTCTTAGGACCGCTGTTGCCAACCAGGGTTTGTGGAACTCTGGGCTTCCTCCAGAAGTTGCTAGGAGTTCCTTGTCTAACCACAGTTGTAACCATTTATGTTAAGGACAGTCTTCCTCCAACTGCCCACAATTTAGATGGTCTCTTGTCTTATTGACCATAAATGTATAAATGTAAGAGGACTTTCTCTGCTGACCACCAATGTAAATGGGGGGGGGGACAGCCACCTTCACTAACTAGAGATGGGCCGAACACCCCCCCTGTTCAGTTCGTAGCAGAAATCCCGTACAGGGGAAAAGTTCTGCCCCCAAACAGCAAACTCCATTGAAGGCTATAGGAGCCGAACATGAGAAATCAAAAGTGCCCATTTTGAAGGCTTATATGCAAGTAATTGGCCATAAAAGGGATATGGGGTCTGGGTACTGCCCTGTGGGACATGTATCAATGCAAAAAAAGTTTTAAAAACTATAATTTTTTTCAGAAGCGGTGATTTTAATGATGCTTAAAGTTAAATAATTAATTAGAAAAATTCCTTTAAATATAGTGCCTGGTCCCCTTAGTCTGCCTGTAAGGTGGTGCATCTGTACATCTGTATAGAACATGCTGCAGCAAAAATTACATTTCTAAGGAAAAAAACAAGTCAAATCGCATTTAAATTGACTCGCAGTGGCAATTGCCGGCACCCGGCTCTTTTGAAAAAAATGAAAAAAACCTGCGTGGGGTCCCCCCCAAAATCCATAACAGAACCTTATCTGAGCACGCAGCCTGGCAGGTCAGGAAAAGGGGGGGACGAGCGATCACCCCCCTCCTGAACCATACCAGGCTCTGTCTCCCCCCTCACCTTGTCTCCATGTTGATGGGCTGGGGTTGTGGAAGTCTGCGGGCGGGGGACTTAAAGGAATCTGGAAGCCCCCTTTAACAAGGGGACCCCCTAGAACCCAGCCCCACCATGTGAATGAATAGGGGGTAAATAGTACCCCCTACCCTTTCACCAAAAAAGTATCAAAGTAATAAAAACACAAGAGCCACAGTTTTTGACAATTCCCTGGTCGATGGCCCAGCCCTTATCTATATAAGAGCTGTGAAACAGCAAGCCAGCAATTCGGCGGTTTGCCTTCATGGCTGGCAGGGCATTTTTTTCTTTTTTGGGTCGGCAAGCGTTGTGATGGACGATAGATTTACATCGGGGGCACTATTTTTTAATTTTTTTAATAAAAGAATTGTCAACAACTGTCTCTGTGTTTTTTTATTACTTTTTGACACCTTTTCAGTGAATGGTTAGGGGTACTATGCATCCTATACTCACATGGGGGGGAACTGATTCTGATTGGCCCCCTGCCGGCAGACCCCCACAACCACAGATCAGGGTTGTGGGGAAGAGACCCATGTCCCCATCAACATGAAAACAAGGTGCTTTGGGGTGCTCGCTCATGTCCCCCCCTTCCTGGCCTGCCAGGCTGCATGCTCGGATAAGGGTGGTCTGGTATGGATTTTGGGGAGGACCCCACGCCATTTATTTTTCTTTACATTTTGTCGTGTCTGGTATGGATTTGGGGGGCCCACTCCTATTTTTAACGGCAAATGTTTTTTTTATTCAGCTGTCAACGGGGAAGCTCACTGACAGCTGATGACTCATCGGTTGTTAGGGACTCTGCGGCTGGCTTCCCGACCCTGCTCCTTAACATCCAGCTTTTACTGCACCCTGATTGGGCAAAGCATGCACTGTGCAGCACGCAGTGAATTGCAGGGCGTTCAGGGCGAACACCCTACAAATTCTGGTGTTCCCCGAATGGGGCGAACTGCCAATGTTCGGCCCAAACTCATGCTCTGGTCGAACCGTTCGTCCAACACTGTCACTAACCATCAATATAGGAATTTGTTCCCGAGTTTCGGCACCAAAAAAAAATCAAAAAATGAAAAAACATCAAAATAGGGAGCGTATTTCTACTGGCTATCGATATAATATCGATATAATTTGTGCTTACAAACAATAAGTAAGATGGCTTCTACACTTACTACTAATGTAAGGGGACACTACAATTGCAACTACAGACTGATTTCTTTTCTTGTCATTAGCATGATTGTTTCGTTTTCATTTTCATTTCATGATTACATAAAGCACTGCGGTGTAGGAAATTATCCACTTTGGGTGATGAATACATTGGGTACACTGAAATCTTTGTTTAAATATATCTGCAATTTACTGATTGCACTAATGTACAATGAGCCATAGATAATAATTCTTAGCAGGAGTTCCCTGAGACCTAAAAATGTATTTAAGTTTTCCTTTGGGGCAAAAAAAGCTTCTGATTTATAGACCTAAACGGTGACTGCAGCTGAATGGCTGTGTAGTGCCCATCTCTTGCCAGGTTTCTGGGCTAAACTTATTTTTTTTTTGCCTCAAAAGTCAGTGGAGTGGTTGTGTATTGGTTTTGTCTGTTCAGGGTTTTCTAAGTTGAGTGTTTTAATTCTTCTAACCTGCTTCTGAAAGAAGTGTCCCGAATATAAGGCAGGGAGATTCAAATAACCAGTGTGAACATTTATCATTCCCCAGCTAATCCCTGGAAGTAGGCAACCAGAAGGTAGCTGGGGAGATGATAAAGGTTTGGGAGGTATTGCCAGAGTATTCTTTCCTCTCCAGAGAGGGTTCCAGTCCCCTTGGGACTGCTGCCCTTATGAGAGCGTTACTGAGATAAAAGATTGTAGTCTGGGCCTCAGCAGGAGCTGGGCTGAGGGCCAAGATTGCTAATGGATTTTTGTTGGAGGGCACTGTCCTGAAGTCCTGTGTTGAGCAACATTTTATATCTTGATCAGAGAATCTATCTGTGGCTGCTGGGTGGCAGACAGCTCCTGGTACACTGTAATGAAAGACCTTGCTGTGGACTGTTAGGTATCCAAGTGCCAGAAGATGCTATATGGACTGGGATTGCGCTTATAGAGTTCTAGATATACTGGCCATTCCCTGTTATATCCTGGAGAGGAGTATCCGTGACCTTTTTAAACTCCTCTCCTGTTCAAGTTATTCAAGTTAATAAGTTCTGAAGAGACATCCCTTAAGCCTAGTACACACTGCTACCCTGTTTCCCCGAAAATAAGACCTAGAGTGATTGTCGGTGATGGCTGCAATATAAGCCCTACCCCCCCAAAAAAGCCCTAGTTAAAGTCCTTGTAGGTCTTATTTTCAGGGTAGGGCTTATTTTCGGGGAAACAAGGTAGGGCTTATTTGGGGGGTAGGGCTTAATTTGCAGCCATCACTGACAATCACGCTAGGTCTTATTTTCGGAGAAACAGGGTAGTTATTTTTCTTTCAACCCAACAGGCTGAATAAATAAAAACTGACGGCTCAGGTCGGAGCCGCTGCACTAACAATCTGATGTTGGTACAGCAATCTCCTCTATTGTTCTATTGTGTTCCCCCATCAGAACACTCCAGTCAGCGACTAGGAGCCGGTCGGCAGACTTTTTTTAGTCATGCCCCTTTGACAGAAGGCAGCCAAATGGCTGACTTCTGTCAGACCAGCTGCAGTATACATGCCGCCCGACATTCGCTTCATGTGTACAGAGCTTTAAACTGAGAACGAGTAATATTCTGATGTATTCACTGTACACCCAACTTTTTGCCACCCAGCTTCTTCAGTTTCTCAATTGAAATTTGTCCAGCTGGGCACACTCGGCAGGGCCACCCGTGACTCGGATTTTCAGACGATTCCAGTGAATGTATGGCCAGCTTTACACATAAGTTTTAATTGTAAAACTTTTAAACAAGTGTTCACTTGTGTTGAATGAATGTAAGGCCTGATTAATACAGGCATACTTATGTGTACATTTGTGCGAAGAGCTGTCTCTGTCCACATGGGATTCACTGGTGTTCAATGGATCCAAGTGCAGTCAGTCCTATTCGTGTCCATTGGGACGCAGTGGCTTCACGGACACCCCAATTTGACAGCCAAGTGGTAATGAAGGAACAGCAACAGTCCAACGAGATCAACCTTCTGCTCGCTCTGCTTTTGCCTTCATGTTCCTTGTCAACATATTTCAATGTGATGCACCTGATTGAGCTGGCCCTTCCCCTCTGTGCATATGATTACAAGATGCTGATATAAATTTAGATTTAGGTGCTTAGATTAGTTGCTATTAAATATGTAAGGATTTTTTTAAGGATACATAACTTTCCTGATTGGTATCATCTTAAATTGGCATCAGTTCAGCTTTAGGAGACTCTGTTACTGGAAGGAACCTGCTGCAGGTATGAAGTGCAGGAACCATATACATGCAGCAGCCTCTTGAACCTTCCCATCATAACCGAGTACCAGGCTGTTCTGACATGTGATTTATTTTTATTTTTTTTATTAAATACATTTTATAGCAGAAGGTAAAAAATATTGTGTTTTTTTATTTTTTTTTCAGTCTTCTTTTGTTTATGTGATAAAAAAAAAAAAAACTGTGGTGATCAAATAACACCAAAAGAAAGCTCTATTTGTGTGAAAAAAATTTTGCTTGTGTACAGCGTTATATGACCTTGCAATTACTGGTTAAAGTAGCGCAGTGGTAAATAGCAAAAAAATTGCCTGCTCATGAAGAGGGTAAAACCTTACAGAACTGAGGTGGTTAAATAAAGGTTTTATACAGATAAGTAAACAAAAGAGATATACACTAAAACATTTATGAATGTCCAAAAAAAGTAATAAAACGGTCCTAAACATTGTAGTTTCCCTTTTGAAAAGACATATAGTAAAGCAGCCCATAAATTAAAGTTTTGTTTTTTGTTTTTTAGATAGATAGATAGATATATATATATATATATATATACAACTAGCAGATTGAACGAAAAAAACTGATTTGATTCTCCCACATTCAATGTGGACGGGGGCATCCTCCCCGCTGAGGTTGTGTATTCTGACAGCAGGGGGACCGAGCAGTGAAAGTCTGACACGACGGTTGTACAGAATTCGATTGGTACATCAACTTCTGTACAATCGCCCTACCCAAACATGGATTGAAATTATGATCCATGTAAGTCCGGTTTCCATCTACTATGGTGTAGATGAAGTTTAAACAATGGAAATTTTGGGGATTTCCTTTTGAAAATGACAAGAACATTAACCTTTCCTGCACATTGTCTGCACTGTGTATGTGAAATCGATTGCACCCCAGCAGCATACCAGACCTCTGTGTAGGTTTGGTTAATTGTCCTGTGATTGTGTCACATTCCATCCAGAGTGGGGTCTGTGCATTTTCATTGTTACTCTCAGCATAATAGGAGTTCAAGGTAACCCCTTACCCACGGAGGAGGGAACAGATCATTCATTAACTCGGTCAAGGCCATGCCGTTTAAAGAGAATCAGGATGATGTGTTTGGTGCTATGGCCTGAAATGCCACATAAAAGCGCTCAGCTTAACCTTTACAAGCTGCCATCTCCATGACTCCTTTGTTCAGTTCTGCCAGCTATATTGTGCTTTTATGACACATTTTACAGTTCAGTCTAATCTATTGCTCTTCCCTCCTCCTTATATGAGTCACCCTGCTTTCCAAACTATTTCTTGTGACTCTCTCATTGTTAATTATGTAACTGAATAGTGATAGAATGCCATGCATAGCAAAACTGCTGAATGCTTTTAATTTAAGTACACACTTTTAAATGTTAGGAAAATGCTTGAGAATAGCTGCTGGCAAGAAAAAGTGTATAAAATAGAGGTAAGTTTAGCAATTTGTCTGAGCGGTGTAGCAGAGGTGTCCTAACAGATAGGGCTGCGGATACAGCCTCCTAGGTGAGGCAATGGATTATGGGAAGGCTTTCCATATATTCTACTGCTGGAGGTAATAAAACATTGCCACACAAGACTCAGATTTCATTTTAAACCTGCTAGATGAGCCATGGGTGACAGTGTCGGCACCAGATCCACAAAAGTTGATTTTTTAGTTTATAGGCGCCAGGTGGAATATTGTCAGCTGAACAGTCCAATCACATGCAGTCGCTGTTTGATTTTTCCGACAGCCGACTCCTGGATAATAGCCAGAAGGGGAGATTTCTTTGCTGTTTAGCATGGATGAAGGAGTCTATTAGTTATCCAGTCTGCGGGCTGAAAAAGAGAAATCTCAATGTATATGCCTAGCCGTAGTTAACAATTGTTTGTGACTTCTGAGGACAGTCCCAGGTTGTTCATAAATTTTCCTGGAAATGTACAAAAAAACCACACAATTCTTCTTTTCTTTTTTTTTTTCTCCATACAATGTTAGTCCAACCTTTCTCAACTTTTACTCTTTTATCCATGAAGGAAACCTCAAAATAGTTTTAAGGTCTTAGGGACCCCCCCTCTAAAATTATTAGGCCTACATTGTCATGGTACATTAGCGTGATCAGTAGGTTGTAGAGAGCTTTAAATAAAAGAATAAAGAATGGGCCATACTTAATCATCATGAAATTTAAACAAATTTTAATAACTGCCACAAAAAAGAAACCTACTTTGGTCAAGTAGTTACCAAATGGTAATAAGAAGTGACCTCTCACATTGCTGGTCAGTGTAGAAGTGACCCGCTCCACCAACATTGGTGGCCAGTGTAGATGTGACCCCTCCTTACATTGCACTCAGTGTAGAAGCAACCTCTCTATCCCTCCAAATATTGGTGGTCAGTGTAGAAGTAATCCCCCTATCATTGGTGGTCAGTATAGAAGTGATCCCCCTATCAGTGGTCAGTATAGAATTGATCCCCCTATCATTGGTGGTCAATATAGAAGTGATCTCCCTACCAATGGTGGTCAGTGTAGAAGTGATTCCCTGCCCCTACCATTGGTGGCCAGTGTAGAAGCAACCCCCACCCCTCGCAACATTAGTGGTCAGTGTAGAAGTGATCCCCCTATCTTTGCTGGTCAGTGTAGAAGTGATCCCCCTACCAATGGTGGTCAGTGTATAAGCTTTTCCCTCCCCCCAACATTGGTGGCCAGTGTAGAAGTGACCCCTCACATTGGTGGCCAGTGTAGAAGTGACCCCCCCAACATTGGTGGTCAGTGAAGTAACCCCCCCCAACATTGATGGTCAGTGTAGAAGTGAACCCCCTATCATTAGTTGTCAGTATAGAAGTAATCCCCCTATCAACGGTGGTCAGTGTAGAAGCCACCCCACCCCCAACATTGCTGGCCAGTGTAGAAGTGACCCCTAACATTGGTGGCGAGTGTAGAAGTAAATGACCCCCCCCCCCCAACATTGGTGGTCAATGAAGAAGTAACCCCCCCAACATTGGTGGTCAGTGTAGACGTGATTCCCCTATCATTAGTGGTCAGTATAGAAGTAATTCCCTCTATCAATGGTGGTCAGTGTAGCAGAAACCCCCTCCCCATACCCCCAACTTTGGTGGCCGGTCTAGAAGTGACCCCTCACTTTGGTGGCCGGTCTAGAAGTGACCCCTCACTTTGGTGGCCAGTCTAGTGCCCCCCCCCATGTAAGTAGGAGGGTAATCGGCCATTGCTCTCTTCTTAGGAAGCCACTAGCGTCCTCTGGAGGGACCCTGGGGTTGCACAAAACCCTGATTAATGAAGTCTGTTAGACTTTTCTGGTTGCCTGATTTAGGGTCACTACTTGACATTTTGTGCAGAAAGCATAGAATGCGTAGTGTTCCTGAAAATAATTGTTATATGTGGGCAACTATCAGGGTGCCTGTTACAGTCTTAGTGCATGCAGTAACTGTTTATCAAATCTGAGCCACACAATAGCACATACCAGAGACTGTGGGTGCTATGATTTTGTATTTTATTTTTTGCAAATGCCATTTAATTGTGCTCAGAATTTCATTTTTTCTTGCCAGTAAGCAGTTGACTTTTTAGCTGAAGGTGAGTCAGGGGTCGTTAGTTACTAAAACACATTGGAATGGCTGGGAATATTTCTATGAAATCATTGCTGGGAGATATATGGAGGTTCTAGTAGGAGACAGTAATGTGGAGCTATGTTACAGGGTGAGCATGGTGTGTAGCAGTGTGACATTCTTGCAGTGAGTGCTGTGGTGGATATATATATATATATATATATATATATATATATATATATATATATATTATGTTTTTTGTTTTTTTTTCCTGCTCTGGACGCCTGTCATAGGAGAATGGCAGCAAGCCAAACTCCAGCTGGCTGCGGTTAACCGCTCTTACCACACAGGAAGGTGTAGCCTTTGCAAAGCCCTAGCTGAGAGACAGTTTCACTCTCTTCTCCTCCTTTCTCTGCCTGGTTCTCACGAGTCTCTTGTCATTAATGTAACTTTGGGAAACCATTACAGGACTTGTGTTTTTTTCCTCCTGCTTGTCTACCTTGACTAAGAATCTTAATTTTCTATAGATTTAGCAACATATACAAATAGTGTTCTAAGCACTTTCTAGTCTATTCTTTTTAACAACTGATTTTAAATGGAACATATATATATAGTTATTTTTATTTTTTACAGTCTTATTCATATCAACACAGGCTCAATGGAAGGGCACATAGACAACAATTGTTTTCTATATGCCCTGTTCACACCATAACACTGTACTGAGGTGTGGTGCAAAAAATGCAGCAGGTCTTTTTTTGTCACATGTTTTCTGCTCAGGCAGCAGCTCTCCATCCCTTTTTTTGCAGCACTCCACATGTTTTAGTTGAAAAATGCCTGATAAAAGCTGCAAAAACATGCAACTCTGCTTCAAAAAAAACCTTGATTCTTAGGTTAGGATGCAGCCTAAAATACCTAGCAATAATGAAGGATTGTCCTTTGAAACACGTCATCCATCAGGGACCAGAGTTTGGTTTCTCCCTCCCTGGCTTGAGGCTCCAGGCATCTTGGGGGAGTTTAGCCACACTTCTATTTTTTATGTAATTTTTTGAAGATATACAGTCCTTTAGCAAATAGAATATTCATTTTGGGTTAAATATATTTTTAACTGGTTGTGGTTGTAGAATGTCTTACCAGAAAATGGTGCTACAAATTGAACAGTGGTAAAGGATTAAGAAGTCCCAACACAATTCTCACTACGTTTCAGACTTTTCTGTACCCCAATAATCTTGGTGTGCTTTGTGTATTTCTTCCAGATCTGTGCAAGTAATCTGTTAAAATCCATTCACACCAGCTGCTGGGTTACAGCAGATGGGCAGTACCGATGCGCCAATCTCAGCAAGTGGTGGGCTGCGCTAGAATAGCTGCTCAATGCAGTCCCACCTCACCTGGTGTGAATGGTTCCTTAATCTTTTGCTTTTATGCAAAAGCTCCCTGCAATAAAGACCGGTCACTGCTGCTTTCTCACCTTGTGCCGAATGGCTGATCTTGTATCCAACCCTCCTGTAGGTTTCTTCAGGCAGCCTGTAGTGGTTTGGACTATGTGGTCCCTCCCAGCTCTGCTCCTTGCACAGGTTATGTGCAGCACAGTGATATTGTTTCCACTACTTTTACAAGTTGATAATTGGGTTTCCAAAGGCATTTGGTGCACACTAAGTGTATTTATATCTTTTGTGGCTATGGAAGTATACACTATATTATCAAAAGAATTGGGACACCTGCCTTTACACACATGAACTTTAATGGCATTAAAGTCTTGGTCTGTAGGTTCAATATTGAGTTGGATTTGCAGCTATAACAGCTTCACCACAAACTCGCTCATCCATGTCTTTATGGACCTTGCTTTGTGCACTGGTCCAAATCATTTGGTGGAGTGAGGATTATGGTGTGGGGTTGTTTTTCAGGGGTTGGGCTTGGTCCTTAGTTCCAGTGAAGGAAACTCTTAGGCTCGATTCACATATATGCAGTGCTTTTTGCTGTGCTTTCTGTGTTTTTGTAACCACGTTTTTTACAATGATTTTGCCGCAATTTGCGTTTTGTGATTTTGTGTCTTTTTTTTTTTTACATTCACTGTATATAGCTGGTTGCTAAGGAGTGGGTCAAGAAGCCGGCCGCCGTATCCTTGGCAATGGATGAGTTACCAGCTGTCAGCGGGCTTCCCCGCTGAAAGCTGAATGTAAAAAGAAAATGCCGGCTTAAAAAATTCACGAAAAAAACGGTGTGCCCCCCCCCCCCCCCTCCAGTCTATACCAGGCCCTTCAGTCTGGTATGGATTTGGAGGGGACACCTCCACGCCAAAATTTACAAACAAGTGGCCTGGGGTCCCTCCAAAATCCATACCAGACCCTTATCTGAGCATGCAGCCCGGCAGGTTAGGAAAAAGAGGGGACGAGCGAGGGGGCCCCCCCCCTCCTGAACCATACCAGACCGCATGCCCTCAACATGGAGGGTGCTTTGGGGCAGGGGTCGCTCTGCGCCCCCACCTCAAAGCACCTCGCCTCCATGTTGCTAGGGACAAGGGCCTCTTCCTGGCAACCAGACCGGTGGTTGTTGGGGTCTGCGGGCCGGGGGGGTTATCGGAATCTGGATGCCCCATTTAACAAGGGGCTCCCCAGAACCTACCCCCCCCCAATGTGAATGGGTATTGGATACATCGTATCCCTGCCCATTCACCAAAAAAAAAAGCAGTGAAATGTAAAGTAAAATAAGAGCCGGTTTTTGACTAGTCCTTAAGGCTCGGTTCACACATGGGCGGCACGACTTGCAGGTCGCCTCAGCGAGGCGACCTGCAAACGACTGCCGGGGCGACTTGCGAGACGACTTCTGCATAGAAGTCTATGCAAGTCGCCCCAAGTCGCCCCCAAAGTAATACAGGAACCTTTTTCTAAGTCGGAGCGACTTGCGTCGCTCCGATTAGAACGGTTCCATAGCACAGAACGGGAGGCGACTTGTCAGGCGACTAGGTCGCCTGACAAGTCGCCCCAGTGTGAACCGAGCCTTATTTAAAAAAAATAGCTCCGTCTTCTCCCCGAGCCGCTGTCTTTTTGACTAAGGTCAAAAACCGGTTCTTGTTGTATTTTTTTTTTTTGTTTGTTTTTTTTTTACATTTCACTGCTTTTTTGGTAACACTGTAGGGGTACGATACCCATTCACATGGGGGGAGGACCATTAAAGTTCATGTGCGTGTAAAGGCAGGCGTCACAATACTTTTGACAATATATTGTATATTTAAATGATGTTTTATGTGCCTGGAGTTCAGATTTAAGATTCTAATTAAGCTGTCAACAAAATACAGAGATCACGCTGGCATTCTTTTCTTCTACCTTCTGTGACATTGTGTCCCATGTTTTTTGTGCACCCCTGGCAGCTGCTAGGGCTGCCTAAACCTACTTATATGACTGATTATTAACCACTTTGTTGTATGATCCATATGATCAAAAGAAGGAAATATCACAAGACCTGTTTCTTATTGTGTTTCTGTTTTGTATTAACGGTCTGGTCTAGATGTGTCCTTAGATATTTTTATATTCAACATTGAGGCTGTGTACATATCGTGTTTAATCCCTAACTTGGATTTTGTCAGAAAAAGTCAAACAAGAAGACAATACAGTTGGTGTCATAAGCCTAATTTTAACAATGAGTGTATGTTGCCAAGACACAATGCGGGCATTCTGGAGGCTGATTTTTTATTAAAATGCAGCCCAAAAATATCCTAGTAGCCATCACTCCAAAAGGAGGTAATTGGAAAGTAGACCTATCATTTCAAATTCTCAATTTATACTTTATCCTGAGTACAATTTAAAATGTAGTAGTACAGGGGGTCCCCGACTTACGAACACCCGACATACGAACGACTCCTACTTACGAACGGACCTCAATGCTGGCTGCTTGTGCTCCCTCGATGGTCCTGGATACCTCCGAGCAGCTATCTTGCCACATTCCACACTGCAGTACTTCATGTAATGCATGGCCAGAAGAGTCCCAGAAGCGCCTGGAACATGCCCAGGCGGAAGCCGGAACATCTCACATCCCTGCACAGACGGAAGTTACACTTACAAGCAGTGTTCCGACTTACGAACAGATTTCATTTATGAACAAACCTACAGTCCTTATTACGTTCTTAAGTCAGGGACCCCCTGTAGTAGTACTTTTTTTGAACATATGGTGTAGAGCAAAAGGCGACTGAGCATGCAAGTGTGAACAGGCACAATTAGAAAGAACTGGATTCTTCGGGGGGCATGGGGCACCGTTCCCCTAATCCATGCACCCGGCCCCTAATCTACATGCATGGCGCCGGAAGCATGGATTTCAATGTTTTTTTTTAAGCACATGATTAGAGCCTGAGGCTCTAATTGGCTTAAAAAAGGGTGGGCTCTGTGCCCTGAGCCCATCTACTTGTGTGACAATAGCAAATATATGATAATAATATAATAATATTCCCTTTGTCTTTCTGATTCTCCTCCCGGCCAATCAGGAAGCGGGTCTTAAGACCAAATTGTGTCTCAGGACACACTTCCTGTTCGGCCGGGATGTGAATGTTAGAGCACGGACTCAGCCCACCAGACAGTCTGGCCGGGAGATGCAGTCATGGCAACCTCAGCTTTTTCTTCCCTCTGCTGCCCCCTAAGGTAAGGCATCTGATTGCCTTATCTCCGCCGTCCATCTCCCATGCGGGGGGGGGGAATTGCCGCCTTCCTTTTCCCACACGTGCCTCCACTGGCTGAGACTCTTTTAAACCGTTATCTTCCTTTCTCTACACTCTCTGAACGAATTCCTAATCGTATGCAACAAATGAAGACCGAGAGAACACAGAACTGCTTGCCTGCTTCCTTCCAGATCAGTGCCTCTGGGTTTTTGATTTGCGTGATATCCAGGCAGCTAGCATTTTCAAATGAATAGGAGAGCCACGCCAGCATATTTCGTTCAGTAAAAGTTTTGTAGGAATAACATCTGTAAGTTGTAAATGTTTGTCTACATTGTTTGAAAGAGTTATCCTAATTTCCTGACTAATTAAGGAGAAGCATAACCAGAGCTCGTTTGGCTGTACTTCGCCTGTGGATCACAGGAGTGCAGTTCGTTCTGCATGCCTGTGACCCATTTTCAGCAGACAGCGGGCTGAAGTCACAGAGCCAGTCCAGGCTCAGGAAAGATTGCAACTCTATGGTCAGGATCTGCCCACATGCCCGGACCAGCACCTGGCTCGGTCTCTCAGCGAGCCTGGGCCAGTGCCCCCCCCCCCCCCTCCACAGCCCAGTGCTCTAGTGAGAGGGGGTGGGGGGTAGAGCAGACAATGGTGACTGACAGTCACCAGCTCTCTGCTCAAGGAGATCTGAGAACTGAGCAATCGGTGGTGTTTGATCGCTTGGTTCTCAGAGCCGGTGGGGGACAGGTGCAGCATCAGACTAGTGTCACATCCACCTAGGTAATTATGATGGGCCAATAAAGAAAAATATTTCCATACTTCTCTTTTAAAACTCATTCTGTATTTTTGCATAACACTGCATTTGCATGGTTATTTATTTTTATTTTTTCCTCACACTGGGAAAAGTTCAACTTTTTTGCTAAACTATCATTCATGATGTTAATCGGCATATAATCCATGTACAAAATTATCCACTCATCTACAAGAGATTTTGAGAATGAAAGGCAGTCCTGGCATGCAGAACCCACAAGCTCATATTTACATGCTTGTCTCATTTTAAAGCGGTATTGAATCCAAAATCCTAAAATGTAATATATTGCAGTTTACCAATCATTAGATGTGGTGGCTGTATTAGTTTTCTTTTTTTTTTTAGTATTTTTCCCTGTTTGACCACTAACATAACTCCTGTATTAGATGAATACCCTGGTTGAAGGGGCACAGGCGGTACCTTTTGGACAGCAGCATTGACAGTCTGGGGGGAGAGGAGTGTTAGATGTACTAGCAGATTTAAATACACTAACAGATTGAAGCCAAACTCTAGCTAATGCTTTGTTAGCAGTTACAACACTTTTTTTTTTCTTTTGGGATAAAGGATTTCTGTAAAGAAATAAAAGCTGTTTATTGTAAGTACCCCTGCCAGCATAAAATGGTTTGCCTCGTTCCTGTAATTGCAAGAGTGCTTGTTCTTTTGAAATACAGACCTATTGGCCAGATCACCAAATTAAAATAGAAGAAAGAAAGCCTAAAAAAGAAAACAAATGCAGCCACCACCACATCTAAGAATTGGTAAGCTGCAATATAATACATGTAAATTAATATGGTTCTATTGGTAATTTGGTATTGTTTGCTGGTATGGTTGTTTTATCTTCCCAGCCTATAGATAAACAGATAGGCCCTTAAATAGCCTTGGACTGAGCGAATGCCAGTATACTTAAGATGATAGTGCCTTGGTATGCTGCCTGTGCTTTAATTCTTATTGACTGAAATGGGCAGAAGTTGCGCTCATGCCAAAGAAAAGAGCAGTGCTGGGAGAACTACTCCCACACATTAAAGAATACTTCTAACAATTACACCAGGGCAGCCTAGGACATGCATACTTAGCACTGAATCATAGGAAAGGCATTAAATAACATCAGTGGGAGTAGGAAAAAAAGACTGGGTAAGAAGGTAATTGATTCCAACAAGTGACAAAGAGAATGGCATTATTGTTAATAGAGTTTGAAATGTGGGCCAGTATTAGCGTTTAAAGACGTTAAAGTCCCTCTTTTGTTCTTCAAATGAAAATACTGCTCTGAATTCTATACCCTCACTGACAGACTAGGCAAAGATGACATGGTCTCTGACTACTGTTGCGATATATATGATATATGTGTTGTGATACCAGGTGCATTGTGAGTGGTTGACATGATTAGAGACTGCAGACAGTCTATTGTTTACCAGTTAAGGTGATGAGCAGGAAGCAAAGCCTTCTTATGCGATGACTGTTACATAGTCATCCAGTGGACACATACTGTATAATTGCTAACTATACATAAAAGCAAAGTTTGTAAAGCAGTAACTCACATTGATACATTGATAGGATTTTCTACATTTAGCAGTTTTTTTACATGCATATTTAAAAAAATGAAAAGACTGTTATTCCACTTCATGGATCCTATTTACACTCCACACTCCGTTCCCTTAAAATCAGTACCAGAACTGGAGAGTGTGGTATAGAATTTGAGGGAGAAAACCCCATGCTGGTTTGTTTGGGGTTTTTTTTGGGGGGGGGGGGGGCAATTTTACTGCGCTTCGTCAGACAATCGCGGCAAAATTACTCCGCATTCAGGGTGCCATCAGAAGTGACGGGGATCGCAAGGGCGTCCCGCGATTTTTCATGATTTGGGAGCGTGGGCAGAGTCTTGGCGATTACGCTCACGATACAGGATGCCTACATGTAAATGAAGCCTAAAAGAAATCGATCTGTTGGTAAATATCACTCCCCACTAATGCACCTTTATTTATTTTAAATATATCATCCTTGTTTTTTTTTAACTGTGTGTGGGACACTTTAAGGGGCAAATGCAGCCAACAGTTTTATGTATTATTGCTGTAATAATCTGCTCACCAGACATGATTGGAAGTGAAATAAAAGCTATAAATGGACTAGCTGCAAGCTATTGACTTCTGCACTTATTCTGTGCTCTGCCATGTATATAACTCTTGCTTCCCTTTCCTGTGCATGTGTCACATCTAGCAGATTTCTCATGGTTCTTAATATAACTGTGGCCATTTGGATCGCTGAAACTATGTTGTGATCAAAGGAGGAAAGAAAAAATCCCCATTAAAGTTGAAGCTTACCCACAACTACTTGATTAAAAAAATAATGTTCTTTAGCAAGGAACATACATTACACATTAATAATTATGCTACCACAAATAGCATGTGTTGTAAATTGCCTCCAGGATTGCTCCTGTTTCTTCTTGCTGGAGGCTGCCATTTTGCTGAAGCCCAAAGCTCCTGAGCAGCATTAAATCTTAAGGCTGTCAGCAGATTGGCCTCTACAAATTCGGCAGTGCCTAAAAATAGAGAGCAACCGAGCATGTGCAGAGCAGGGTGCCACCGTGAATAATCGGGGTTTAAACTGTATAGACACTTATTTTTATTGTTTTACATAGCTATACCTGTAAAAGGGGCCATCCTGAATTGATCTAGAAGGAATTTTATGACTAAAGTTCCACTTTAAAAGAGAAGTTTAGAATTTAAAAACACAATCATAATCACCTGAGCGGATGCAACATCGATCTGTCCCCCCCCACCGGCTCTGCAGTGAGAACTGAGCAATCAAACACTGCTGATTGCTCAGTTCCCTTCCTTCGCTCTGAGCAGATAGATGTGACAGTCAGTGACTCTCTGCTCTCGCTTCAGTGCTCACTGGACCGCTGGGCTGTAGGTGGGTCAGCGGGAGAGACTGGTGTAGGATCTCAGCAGATCACTGAGAGGCTGGTCCAGCTGCCAGTCTGGACAATAAGGTCAAGATCTTTTCAGAGCCTGGATTAGCTTTGTGACATCAGCTGACAGCCTGCTGTCGGCTAAAAACATATCACAGGAGTGCACAACAAACTGCACTCATGTGATCTTTAGGAGAAGTATGGCCAAACTTCTCCTTTAACATCAGTATCTGATATATCTTTACACAAATTAAAAAGCAGGGTATATTTTTCCACATTTAGTGTAGTCAGTGCTCGAATATGGAAAGATTTCTACAAGAAATGTAATTTTTCTGTATTGAAACGAGATCCAGATTTGTCATCTACTTATGTGCAATCAGTAAAGTTGAGTAATGTTTTATCTCTTTAAACACACTGCAAGTACTGCAATAATTGTTGATGTGCCCTAAATCTATTATGCCTCTAACTTCTTCTTTGTCATGACAACACAGCATATTTTTGGCTCTGAATTTTTACGCATGTACACAAACCTTTCCTCCTCTTGCTCATCACTATAACCCCTCCCCGTGCCAAGGCAGAGAGTACATTGAGGCTATCAGCTCACCAGATTTTTGGCAAAATCAACAGATGTTTTTTGAATTTATAAAACAGATCTAAAAAAAAAAATAACTTTTCAGTTGTGCTTTTATTAGAGCAAACAGGAGACATTCCTAATTGGGGTTTAATTGGGCATTAATTGATGTTTTTACACCTATTATCTCAGCCGGTGCCTTTTTGTTTTTCCTTAACACTATCTCGTAGCTGACCAAAGATAAATGTATCATTTTTAAATTTTCCCGAGCAGTTAAAGACAGTAAAGCAAAAAATACATGTTGTTCGGATACCATCAGGGATCATGTGGAAATAATTATTGTGGGATACAAGTTGATGAACCAGCTTTGTTTAAAAGCTGAATAATAAAAACAGTGGGCTATGTAAACGACATAGGAGAGGTTCAAAGTTCTAAACGCCTGTGATGCCATTTGGATGTCACTTCACCTTGTAAAAACAAGAAGATTTAAATGGGACAGGAAGGTGCAGATGGCAATAAAAACCTTATACAGGTTCTTGCCTTTCCATATTCTTAATAAAATCACGTATTTGTTGCTGTATGTGTATCCATTGATTCCTCATTACTTCCTGTCCCCCTGACATCCTGCCACCAGGACAGGAAGTAAGGGAAAGGGCTCAATGAAGACATACAGTAGATTGCAATATAAACCTGATGCAGGTTGTTAATAGGTGTGACATTTAAAGTCTATCTGTGGTCAAAATGTAAAATCTTTTATATTCATCTCTTCATTGTACTTCAGTTATTTCCAGCCTACTTCTATTAATCTAATCAATGTTGACGTTTGTAAGCTTTCTTTGTGAAAATCCGCACATATTTACTTCCTTGAATTCTGTGACAAACATTTACTATTCTCTGTGAATAGGCACTGCTGTGTCACATATTTCACAGAGCCTGCCTTCTGAACTACAGATGTGCTGCGAGGAGTTTCAGGAGGCGGAGTCATTACAGGAATCATTGTTTGCAGGCAGCAAGGTGCCATGGGATCTGTAGTCCTTAGAAACTGAAAATAGGCAGCAGAGAAGCTACAAAGCATGCTGAGAATCCAGGAATTTGATGAAAGATGGCCAGCAGACAGGTAGAACTCACAACATGAAAGGAGATTTTTAAGTAAGCTTATATTGGATTGTCAAATTTAACGTTTGCTTGTTTTGCCATTACGTTGCAGATGTTATAAAATGACAGTGTATGCTGTGACCATAGATATTCTTTAATTGGACTTGTTATTTAATGTTGAAGAAGGTCCACTGCTTATTGAAGCAGCTTCAGCAGTGTCAGAACATAGCCCAACATTATTAGCTAATATTTATAAATTTATAATTATTGGGTAATTCAGTCACCACAATTCAATCACCGTGGAATGTAACAAAGCAGATGTTGATTTCCAAGAACATGACAGGAGCTGTGGAAGTTTGAGAAACCACAATGTTCTACTTGCATACGCCAATCATCATAGTGCCATTAAGTCCAATACAGTTGTTGATAGTTTTTGCCTAAATTTACACTTTAAACAAACTCTAATCCTACTCTATGCCACATTCTAAGACTAAGCTATCTAGCCCTGTAAAGCAAAAATCGCTGTACTTGCCTGTTCTGCAGCCGCTCTGGTCCGGTCCCACGCTGACCTGTCAGTAGCAGCTTCACTGTGTAAGTGTGTGCAGGAGAGGCAGTCGACAATGGAAGCCCAATAGTAAGTCTGTGGGTGATATCACTTCCCAGGCATTTCCCAGCCTTTGTTGGTTCTCTCCTGTGCACAGCATCTGCCGTTGGAGACTGGACCAGAGCGGCTGCAGAACAGGTAAGTACAGCAATTTTTGCTTTACAGGGCTAGATAGATTAGTCTTAGGATGTGGCATAGAGTAGGATTAGAGTTAGTTAGTTTACACTTTAAAGTGTTTGTAACCCTAAAAAAATAAATGGATCCTGTTCCCTTAAAGCATGCATAACAGCACAGTGCTTTTGCTGTGATATCTGGCCCTTTGTATCATATAAAATACCTGGCTGATCCTGCCTGTTTCTGTCCTCCCCCTGTAAACTGACCATGGTTTATTATGGCTGCTGAGCCCTGACACCATGGTCAGTTTACGTGCCTCCGTCATCCGCAACTCTAATCTGTTGTCCTCTCCCCCCCTCGCTGCCTGTCAGCTGTGTCTGTGCCGCTTTGCTTCTCGCTCCTTCCCTTCCTGCTGCTAAAAAAAACTATGTTATGATCATACCATTCCCAGTGTTAAATAACGACATGTGCCCCACTGCATATGTTTTTTTTTTTTTTTTTTTTTTTTTAAATGCAGATTTCTACCTTATTTCAAAAGGCCACCTGGCGCTCACATAACTGCTAGCTACTCTCCTCCCCTCCTCCTGGCTAACATCAGCGGGAGTTCTCGGCCCCTCCCGCTGTAGCTCTCAGCCTGGGAGAGAAGAGTGATCTGTAGTCATGTGACTGCAAGTCAGGAGGCGGTCTGAAATAAGGTAGAAATCTGCATTTTTTAAAACTTATGCAGTGGTACTTTGTGATCTTAAAGTGGTTGTAAAGCCACTTAAGTTAAAATAGAAGTATGGGTTTGGGGGTTTTTCCATAATCAAACTTAGGTGGATGTGGATGCAGCATTGGTCCGATGCTGCATCTGTCCCCCGGCGCCTCTACACTGAGAACCAAGTGATCGAACATCACCGATGGCTCTGCTCTCACAGCTCCCTGAGCAGAGAGTTGCTGACTGTCAATCCGCAGCTCTCTACTCTGCTCCCTCCTCGCTCACTGAAGCGCTGTAGAGGGGCGGGGAGGGGCCGTCTCAGGCGCTCAGCAGCTCGCTGAGAGGCTGAGACTGGTGTCAGTCCAGGCACCTTGTGGATTCAGACTTCCATTGTCAGAATGACAGTGCCTGGACTGATTTCTGTGACATCAGCAGAGAGCGGACTTCAGCCCGCTCTCTGCTGAAAATGGGTTACAGGAGTGCAAAACTAGCTGCACTCCTGTGATCCAATGTAAAAGCCCAGCCAAACAAGCTCAGGCTGAACGTCTCCTTTAACCACTTCCCGCTTGCCCAACGTCATATGAAGTTGTCGGGTTTGAGCGGTGATATCTTAACAATGCCTGCAGCTATAGGCATCATTCAGATATCGAGTTTTTCAGCCGGCGATTCCCTTCACCATAAGAATGATCATAGCGGCAGTTCGTTCATTCTTACAGGCAGCAGGAGGGGATGTCCACCCCCTCCCGCCGCCCTCCGGTGATTCTCCTAGAGGTGAGATCTGGGGACCTATTGACCCCAGGTCTCACTGTAAAGAGTACCTGTCACACACTATTCCTATTACAAGGGATGTTTACATTCCCTGTAATAGGAATAAAAGTATTACAAAAAAAAAAGTGAAAAGAGATCATCAAACTAGAAAAAAAAGTTAAATCAACAAAAAATAAAAATGTAAAACGACCCCCGCGTGCTCGCTCACAGAAGAAAATGCATACGTAAGTCACGCCCACATATGTAAACAGCGTTCAAAACACACATGTGAGGTATTGTCCCGAATGTTAGAGAGAGAGCAATAGTTCTAGCCCAAGACCTCCTCTGTACCCCTCCAAAACATGTAACCTGTACATTTTTTTAAAGCGTTGCCTATGGGGATTTTTAAGTACCGAAGTTTGGCGCCATTCCACGAGCGTGTGCAATTTTGAAGCGTGACATGTTGGGTATCTATTTACTCAGCGTAATATCTTTCACATTATGCAAAAAAATTGGGCTAACTTTACTGGGTTTTTTTTTAATGCATGAAAACGCATTTGAAAAGTTGCTGCAAAAATACCGTGCGAGATAAAAAGTTGCGTGAGATGGTATGCATCAATAACCGTGTGTATGGCTGTGTTTACTCTTGGTATGGCTGAATGGGAAGAGGGTATGAGATTAGGGAATTGCTGTGTCTATTATAAAAATATTTGGTGGAAATAAAAGATAATAATTGAGCAGACCTGATTGGTGTACAGTAATCCGCATAAGCCAATCACAGATGAGCTTATGTACATGAAAGTAAGCTCATTTCTCATTGATTGATATAAGTTTTAGCACACTGTGACAATATATTCTGTGTTCCTCAAATCAAACTATTGTGCACCTCCAGGACTACTATGGTTTGGTTAGCATTTTACATTTTTCTCTAGTTACTTTTGGGTAAAAATATTTGATGTTCTGTAAGATTATGTAAAAAAAAAAAAAAAAAAAAAGTTTTATAGTGATCATAAACTTGTAAATTGAAGATATAATATCCTCACATTGGGATTCTATAAATCCATTTGCTCTTCTCTTTCTAGCTAAGTGCCAATGTACTGATCTTCCTCTGTACAAACATTATTGGCATTTGTACCCACTATCCTGCAGAGGTTTCCCAGAGACAAGCCTTCCAAGAAACACGAGGTTACATCCAAGCTAGGCTGCACCTGCAGAGGGAAAACCAGCAGCAGGTTAGTACTTAATGCCACCCACGTGTGTTGCACCATAGAAGAAAGGAACAAGCTGCTGTGTGATGAAACAACACATGTATGTGAATCTTAACTCTGAGATTGCAATCACCATCTAATTAGCAGGTTAGCATGAGGTACAAAACCTGTGCGATTTTGTTTACAGCTCATGTTGTAGAATAAGCAACAAAATTGTGTGAGATGCAAGGCATATGTTAAGCTGGCCATACATGAATTGAAATTTGGCCAGTTCAGCAGGTACCAGCCAAATTTTACTCCATGTATGGGTTAGCTGGATGTACACAAGTTGACCTATTGATTGACTTGTGTATAACCAGCCTGTTGGGATTCCCCCCCCCCCAAACGATCAGTGCCACTATAGCCGGCAAAACTGATCATTGTATACATTATCTCATCGGGAAGGATTCCCCCATCCACATCAAAAAATGATTCATGTATGGCCTGCCTTACACTGGGCAGCTTTAAAAAACAAAAAAAGGGACTTTTTTTTTTTTTTTTTTGATGTCGTACTTGTATGCTGTGTGCTTTCTCTTCTAAGCCTGTTGACAAAAAATCCTGGTATGAGCGACCCTCCTTGTCCTGCCTAGATACAAGGAGGCATGTACATTGGGCACACCCCCAGCACTGCAAGAAATAGTGCCATGTTGAGTTCAAAACCTATGCATGCACAGTGCATCCTCTCACCCTCTGTCAGAGCAGCTGCTGAGCTCAATTTTGTGGGAGAGAGAGAGTGCATTGCACATTTGTGGTATCTGAACAGAGCAGAACACTCATTTCCAATGTATGGCGCATCTTTGCAGCTAGGCAGGGTGGGGAGGGTTCCTATTACTTGAAGTTTTTTTGACAAGCTTGGGAGAGGCCAAGCCTACATGGGTATGACATTTTAAAAGTAGCTTCATTTTTATTTTTAAACTGCACAGTGATTTTTAAACTATTGGGGACACTTGAATACATGGGAATTTTATTGGAAAGGCGAACATGGCTATTAACCATTAAGGAATTTCTATAATAAAAGTGTTTGTGCTTGAATAACATGAATTATGTTCTCTGTTTAACCATGCAGGAGCGCCTCCTGCTGTCTGTTTTACCACGTCATGTGGCAATGGAAATGAAAGAGGATATAAACACCAAAAAAGAAGACATGATGTTCCACAAAATCTACATACAGAAGCACGACAACGTCAGGTATAGTTTCTTTTCTAAACATTAAAGATAAACAGACTGATATAAAACTTACCTTGTAATCTAGTTGTGTATTTGTATAATTAAAATTGTATATAGAAACCTAGAAAAGTGACAACAGAAAAAGACCAAGTAGTCTATCGAGTCTGCTATTTGTTTGTTTTGTTTTTCGTTAACTTCTGTCTGAGTATAGATCTATGTTTGTCCCAAACATGTGTGAAGCCATTTACTGTCTCACTAGCTCTGCTGGAAGTTTATTCCAGTTCCGGTCTTTCCTCCAGACTGTATATATTAAAGTGGAGGTCGGCTGAAAAAAAAAATATTAAAAGCCAGCAACTACAAATACTGCAGCTGCTGACTTTTAATATATGGACACTTTCCTGTCCAGGGAGCCCGCAATGTCGTCAGCCGAAGCCGGTCCGTCCTTCGGCTCTCAGCTGCTGCCGCCGCCATCCTCAGTAAGGGAATAAAGAAGTGAAGCTGTGCGGCTTCACTTCCTGGTTCCCTACTGTGCATACGCGAGTCGCCCTGTTCGTTCTCTCAGGTCCCTGCTGTGTTCTGTGTCTCACAGAATACAGCGGGGGAGGACGGGGTAGGCGCCGGAAGTGGCATAGGTCACCGCAAGCGCTGCGGTGATCTATGCCAGGAAGTGGGAGCAAATATCTGTATTAGACAGGTATCTGCTCCCTCCTCCCCCCTGAAAGGTGCCAAATGTGACACTGGAGGGGGGGGGGAATCCAAAAAGTGGAAGTTCCATTTTTGGGTGGAACTCCATTTTAAGTTCCTGAAGTCGCTCTGAATATGTGTTATCTCCCAGACCTTTCACCATTTTTGTTACCCGTCTCTCGACTCGTTCTATCTTATCAATATCTTTTTGTAAGTGAGGTCTCCAGAACTCGTCTCACTAAAGATCTATTTAGGGGAATGAAAACCTCCTTCCTCCTGCTGGTGATCCCTCCTAGAATTCAATTTGCTTTTCCCACTGCCTAGTCATACTGTTTGCTTATTTTGCAATCATCTGAAATAAGTACCCCCAAATCTTTTTCCTCTGTAGTGCTGGCTAACACTTTATCCCCACGTTTTACTTTCTCAATCGATTCTTTTTCACTAGATGCATTATTTTACATTTAGAAACGAATCAAATATTTAAATCTTTACGTTGAAGTAGAATAAGTAGTGATTATGTATTTGTATTGTACTTCTATAATCTCCCTGTAGCACAGCTTAGGCCTCATTTACACTAGCTGGCAGGGGTAGTAAAGACAGGTGGTTAAGCCGCAGCTTTAACTCTCCTGACTACCGAGCCGCAATTTATTATCGTCATGGTTACATTTCTGTGTGGCAAAAATCATTAACTCTGTCACATTAGGCAGGTGGAACGACCTCCAAACGCAAACTATTCAAGTTCAAAGGACCACGCTGCAACCATGTATAATGCAGGCACTTGTGGTACTTCTGGCTCTGGATGGTTAAAACAGGCCTCCAGGAGGCTCCAAGCCACCTCTAAAAAGCAAAAAACGGTGGATTGCTCTTCAGAGGGTGCCCATAAAAGAACCACACATGTAAATGAAGCCTAGGACTGTCAGTGATGGGCAGTGTAGCTATGCTGTCCACATTTAAGGCTTTAACACTAGCAGCACGTAGCTACATTATTGTGCACTGTAATAAAATATGTGTAAAGTTTAGTAAGTAGTGCAATTCATGTGGCAGTCACTCAATAAAGCTGTAGCAGGGAAAGATTAGGTACCATAGGTTTCTTTAAACCACATATGTCAAACGCAAGGCCCATGGGCTAGATCTGGCCCACTAGGCCTTGTCATATGACCCTCCCACCCAGTTTTGCAGACGGATCTCTGCCACCTCTGGCTGTCGCCCTTTCTGTGTTTACAAGAGACAGCTTTGCTCTCAGCAGCTTCTGGATGTAACAGATCGGACGGGTCTCCAGAATCTGAGAGCGAGAACAATCTCCTTGCAAGGCAGCACCACCTACACAGAGCTGTTATAACAGAGTCAAATACACAGGTAGTAGAGGTGCCTACACCGGGCATTACTAAAGCTGCCTACATGGGGAGAGAGTAGAGATTCTTGGAAACTTTGGCTGGGGCCGGGGAGGTTGGTGTTACACACTGTGCATTGCGTACCCCTAAACCCTGCACACAGCACACCCCTAAACTCTGCACTCTGTACACAGTGTACCCCTGAACTCTGCACCCTGTACGTAGTGTACTCCTGAATGATAAGAGTAGATACATAGGGGTTTATTTACTAAAGCTGAAGACTGCAAAATTTGGCTCACTTCTGCACAGAATCCAATCAGTTTTGAGGTTTTATTACCAAAGCTTAATTCAACATGCTCAGCTTAGAAGCTTATTAGTTTCTATGCAAAAGTGAGCCTGAATTTGCGTACTCCAGCTTTAGTAAATAAACCCCATAGTCATGCAGCTACAACCGCCCATTTGAGGGCAACCATGCCACTGATGTGGCACGCAGTTGAAATTGAGTTTGAAATCCCTGCTTTAAACGAATACATTTGATGGGATTTTTTTTTTTAACTACTGGTTTACTTACTGGAACTTTTATCTTGAACATATGTGAAACTATGCTCTTTTATCAGGATCTGTGTTTTATATGAATTCATGATGCATACTTCTGATTCCTGCAACAGTGATGACATGTCTTGTTTTTTTTTCCAGTATCCTGTTTGCTGATATTGAAGGCTTTACCAGCCTGGCATCACAGTGTACAGCTCAGGAGCTAGTTATGACTCTGAATGAACTCTTTGCACGATTTGACAAGCTAGCAGCAGTAAGTACTGTATTTCAGTCTTTAGATGAGCTTTGTATTTTCTATTCCTAGTTGATGTTCGAACCGACTTCAAATTGAGTCCCTTCACCCCCTTCACTGGTTGTACTATTTTTTGCCAAGCCAAAGAGTGCCACCAAAGGCAAGAAGAATCAGAAATGGCTCCATATTCAGACTGAAAGCCCTCCTAAAAGCTGTGTGAACGTGGCCTCCTGGTGAGGATTGGCAAGAGAATATATGGCTTCATGGCTACTCTTACAAACAAAAAATACAAACAAGCACCATTAATGCCTGAAATACTGGCATTTAAACTTGCACTTGGAGTTTGTTATTTTTTAACACAATTTTACAATTTTGTGGCCTAATTATGTTACCGACTCATGATTTATGATCTGATTACTTAGAAACGTTTTTGTTACAAACATGTATCATTTGGACTATAAAAATAATTTTTATTTAGTGCTAGTTCACACCAGACGCAGTTCCGTTCAGTTCCATTCGCTTTTTTTCTGCACAAAATGTATGCACAGTGTTTTCCATGTATTCCAATGGCTCTAGTTCACACCATGCAGTCAGTTTCCGGTCAGTTTCTGCAGCGGAAACTGACTGCATGGTGTGAACTAGAACCATTGGAATACATGGAAAACACTGTGAATGCATTTTTAGTGCAGAAAAAAAAGGACATGGAACTGTACGGAACTGCATCTGGTGTGAAGTGGCCCTTAGAGCCACTTCACACCAGATGCAGTTCCGTGCGCTTTTTTCTGCACTAAAAATGCATGCACAGTGTTTTCCATGTATTCCAATGGCTCTAGTTCACACCATGCAGTCAGTTTCCGGTCAGTTTCCTGTGCAGAAACTGACTGGAAACTGACTGCATGGTGTGAACTAGAGCCATTGGAATACATGGAAAACACTGTGCATGCATTTTGTGCAGAAAAAAAGTGCACAGAACTGCGTCTGGTGTGAATTAGCACTAAGAGATGAAAATAAAATAAAATACACCAGAAACAAGCACTGTGAGGTGTTCAGGGGGGTACCCTAAGGGGCAGTTCACACCAGACGCAGTTCCGTTAAGTTCCGTGTGCTTTTTTTCTGCGCAAAATGCATGCACAGTGTTTTCCATGTATTCCAATGGCTCTAGTTCACACCATGCAGTCAGTTTCTGCACCGGAAACTGACTGCATGGTGTGATCTAGAGCCATTGGAATACATGGAAAACACTGTGCATGCATTTTTAGTGCAGAAAAAAAGCGCACGGAACTGAATGGAACTGCGTCTGGTGTGAACTAGCACTAAAAGAGGTTGGCTGCATCCCAGAAATGTATTTTAGCTAAAATGTAATTTTGTGTTTTTCCCATTGGATAATAATGACATAATAGTTTTTAAGAGTTGTTCTTACAAATATAGTAGTCTGTTTTAGCACCCTGTACTGTTAGGCACAGGTGCTGCTGGGACTGGGTTGGAATGTTGCTCATGTCTGTCTGTTTCTGTATCCCAGTAGTGGACCTTGATAGTCTAACTTTAGCTTTTTTTTTTTTTTTTTGACAAAGTGGGGAAGACTAAAATTGTGCTAACTTTTTATTTCTGTCTGTGATACCATTTGGGGATATTTTCCCTCACTTTCCCTGTAACATCAGGACAAGAAATGACAGGGGGGTTGCCACTGATACAAGAAAGCACAACAGCAGTAAAAACTTTTTTTTCAGTTTTTAAAAAAAGAAGTTTAAGTTTTTTTGTTTTTTTTTTAAGAATCATACTTACCTAGGTGGATGCAGCATCAGTTCAAAGGCTCTAAGGCTGAGAACTGAGCAATCAGCGGTGTTTGTTGTTTTCTCAGTGCTCCCTGAGCAGAGGACTGGTGACTATCAGTCACCACTGCCCTCACTCACTGGAGTGCTGGGCTGTGGAGGGAGCGGGAACAGCTGGCTCAGGCTCCTGGGCGGATCCCGATCATATGGTCGCAATCTTTCCCCAGCCTGGACCAATTCTGTGACGTCAGCCGACAGCGGGCTTCAGCTGGTTACAGGGGCGAGTCCAAAGGGTGGTGATAAATAACGTGTCCTCAGACTGGTCTGGAGTGGTAAGTGGGGTACCCCAAAGCTCTGTCTTGGGACCAATTCAGTTCAATTCATTCATAAATGATATAGACAACACATGTGCGGACGACACAAAAATAAGCAGGGCAATAACTTTACATCAGGATATAGACATTTTACAGAAAGACCTAAATTAAAATTTGGGGTGGGCAACTAAATGGCAAATGAGGTTTATTGTAGAGAAATGTAAGGGGCTAAAAACATAAACGCAAACCACTCACTAGAGGGAGAGCCTCTTGGGGAATCAAGGATGGAGAAAGATCTGGGGGTCCTAGTAGAAGACAGACTGAGCAATAGCATGCAGTGTCAAGTTGCAGCTACCAACCCAGCAGAATATTAGCATGCATAAAAAAGGGGATTTACTCAAGAGATAAAAATATAATCCTTCCACTTTATAAAACTCTGGTTAGGTAACATCTGGAGTATTCTGACCAGTTCTGGTCACCGGTCCTCAGAGGGGATGTGCTGGAGTTAGAGAGAGTCCAAAGAAGGGCAACAAAATTGATAAGGGGCCTGGAGGCACTAAATTTATTTTCGCTGGAGAAGAGACGCTTGAGAGGGGACATGATAGCGATTTACAAACCTCAATGGTGATTCCAGCGTAGAAAAAGAACGATCAAGTCTCAGGGAGTGTAAAAGGACAAGGGCCACATAATGAGATTGGAGGAGAAGCGATAAGGATGTGGAACTCTTTTCCACAATTGGTGGTGTCAGCGGTCAGTATTGATACTTTGAAAAACTCTTAGATGTGCATCTTAAAGAATACAACATATAGGTATATGGGAAATGATTATCGAATCTGAAACACGTACACCTACTCAGGTTGAACTGGATGGACTATTGTCTTTCTTCAACCTTACCTACTATGTAACCATGTACTGTATGTAGCTGAAGACGGGTCACAGGAGTGCAGAACGGACTTTACTCCTGTGATCTACAGAAGTACAGCTAAACAAGCTTTGGCTGTACTTCTCCTTTTAACTCTTTTCCCATTTGTCTTTCTCTCTTCCTCCTTTTGGAGAGACATTCTAACAGAAAATGGATAAAACTAAGTCCTTGCATAGATAGACACTGGCACAGATACTGTGCAGGGGCCATTTCTTTTTGGCATGTGCATCCACTCAATTACGTGCAGGCAGCCTGTGGAAGTGGATGCAGTGGGTTGCACAGACACAGGTGCGTGTTAAAATTTGACAGCTTTGCAGGTGAAGGTGCATGGCTGTCAAATCCTGACAAGCTGCTGTGTCTATGCAGCTGCTGCATCTGCATCCACTTCCATAGGCTGCTTCCAAGCAGCTGGGGGCAGATGTAGATGCCAAAACAAACACCTCCTGCACACAGCACGGGTGCCAGTCTGAACAACTCCTTAAGGTCTAGACAGCAAAAACTGACCAGCTGTAACCCTTCCCTACTCTATCCAAAATAAAATAAGTGTTGGCTAAAGTTGGGCTTTAAGCTCCATAGAAGTTGACTGCTGAACAGCTTAAAGTGGTTGTAAAGCCTAAACATTTTTTACCTTAATGCATTCCTTGCATGACGAGGGAATGGGGGGGGGCGGTGCCAAGTCCCGCTATCTCTGTCAATAGATGCAGCAGAGGGGATCGAGTGCCTCCATGGGAAACGGCCTCTGGACAGAGGGGAGGTGCCAAGAGCGCAGCGGGGGACCCAAAAAGTGGAGGTTCGTGGCCACTATGTGCAGTTCCATTGCACAGAGCGGGTAAGTATAGACATGTTTGTTATTTAAAAAAAAAATACCTTTACAATCACTTTACAGCAGACCTTCACACTACCTCTACCCCCTTCCTCCTCATATGAAACTGCCACTATTACTGTAGTTACTACAGTAACTAAATGGTTAAATAAACACATTAAAGTATACTTTCTTGCCTCCTTGGTTTCTGTTTTCACACATGCTAATGCCTCTCTTCTCCTCCTATAATCCCACGCAACCATTTTGACTAGTAGACTTCATCGTGACTGGTCTTTTCTTCCTTTTGATCTATGAGATTACCCACTGACAATGTCAATGCCAGATCTATGTAGAAAAATTAATGGGTTTTTTCTGAGATCTTGTGGGATTTTGTGAAAAAAAAAAAAAAATTCTTACACATAGATGCCACAGTTTACCCAAGAGAATTCCCTATATGATCCTAGCAACACAGCTTTCCCAGGGGCAGCTTTGCCATCTGTGCCTCATTGGGGTGGCTTATCTTCGCTTCCTATCCCATGGCTAAAACAAGAAATGAGAAGAAATTTCTTCAAAGTAAGGGAATCCCTGGTTGTCACCAGATCCAGTGTCTCCATTTGAAGATTCTCCTTCTCTTCCTGTTCTAGTGACAACTAAAAATGTGTGATTTTCTTTCACTTTCACTTTTGGTGATATTGGTGAGCAGGACTACTACTACTGTGTCCCTAATGGGTGGACACAGACAGTGATAAAAACCTAATCCCTTTCCAATCTAAAACTAAAAAACTAAACTAAATAACTAAACTGCCTTTTAGTTATACTTTAAAGGAAAACTGATTTATGCTTTTTTGAGGTAAAGTTGATTTGAAAAGTTCAGCTGGTTAAGAGCAAGGAGCACTACAGATGTTTACGCAGAGTTACTTAAGGAGAATACACAGTAAGGCTAGGCTTCTTTTAGGCTTCATTCACACCTGACGTTTCTGGAATGCGCGACAAAGCTCTCAGAAAACACATGATTTGCCGTGCATCATGAAAGCGCACTGCAAATGTGTTTGCGGTGCATTAATTGTTAATGGCACTCCAAACGCAGGTAGAAGACGCGCGTTTGCCGCAAGGCAATCGCACTACAAACATGCCAAAACATGCTGTGAAAAAAATTTCTGAAGCTCTTGGGGCATTTGTAACACATTGGGCAGCCCATTCAAGTGAATGAGCTGCCTCGTGTGATGAGCAGAAACACTTAAAAAATGTGCTAAAGAAAAAACTGTGAGCAGGAATATGAGTTCCAGCTATGCACAGGTGTAAATGGTGACTTAAAGGAGATCTCAAGCTCTGAGTTTTTCCCCCTTTACTGCCCCCTCTTCCACCAACCTTCCTGAAGCTACATCCCCAAACCCCAATTTTTCTTTTTTTTTTCTTCCGCCCCTTTACAATAGGCATAATCTTGCTAACAACATAGTGAAGTAGCCTTTAGGAGGGGAGTCCAGGGCTAATTATTGCTCTGTTTGAATGAAGAGACCAGTAACCCTGTGAAGACTTTTGCTATTCACTTGTAAATTTACTAAATTTTAAAATTTTCGATTGGTACATACATTTCCCTAGCAACATTTGAGTAGCCGTGGAATTTTCTTTTTTTGCTGGGGGGGCAGAGCAAAGGTTTTCTTTCCTAGGTAGGACCTCAGGTCATTAGTAGGCAATGAATGAAAGGGAGTATAATGTAGGATTTTGTTTAGTGGTGCTTAGATGATGTATTACTGTATATGACACGCCATAAAATGAGTTTCTAAAATACACACCATACTGTTAATGTCTTCTACGTGACAGACTGATCACATATATGTTTATATAATAGTAAGTTCCTTGCTGTAAAAAAATGCAGTACTATGAAATTTCTCACGGCCTCCAGTCTAATTCAAGCTAGCTTTTGAAAACTGAATGTGATTGGTCATTTAGAAAGCAGAGGCATTTACACAGCATAAACTCCAGGAAGTCTAATCCTTCCGTACCTCATACTGAGTGCAAAGTTTGTCTCCACCATTAAATTGTTTTATCTATTATATTGCTAAACACATATTTATTGTGCTACCATATATGACTGCATGTTGTTTTTGACCCATATATATGGCACTGAACAGTAGTTCAGCTGTAATATTATAACTGTCTTTTCCTGTTTCAAGGAGAACCATTGCTTGCGCATAAAGATCCTGGGGGATTGTTACTATTGTGTCTCTGGATTGCCTGAGGCCCGTGCTGATCATGCTCACTGCTGTGTGGAGATGGGAGTTGACATGATTGAAGCCATCTCGTAAGTGCATCTCTGCTTGAAGCATAATTGCACATAACCATATATGCATCTTCAGTTTAGTGCTTTAGTATTGTGCCATTGTGGTCAAGGAAAATAAATAGTTATATATAAATTACATCTTGATGAGCCATGAATTTATGTGATACAGAACCAGAGCTGAACTGATTATTTCCTAGATTTATTTTGCAGATTTTATGAAACATTTTTATTTAGAGGGAGATTGTAGAACATCTTTACGTGGTTAGGTAATGAACTCCTCCAACTGTTTCCGTAAAATGAGTTAGCCATGGGAAGCTGTACAGTTGTTTACCAAGCCCACACCACCATGTGCTCTTGCTTACCTGTGCAGGTGTAATGTACTATGTCCCCACCCTGCCTTCTCTTTTACACATTGGAATACATTGAGAAATGGGTAGTAAAAAGTGCATTTTTAGAGTGCCCACAGTGCAGTTGGTTTGAAGAGGATGATCAGATACTGTCTTTCCAGAGAGCACACGGTGCAAATAGCACAGATAAGAAAAAGCACAATGAGTAATCTTTCCTTTCCCATATCTGGCATTGAATTTTATTTTCATTATAAAGTTTTATTAAGCCCTTTAGCAATTTACAGACACCATGACAGTGAGCCAACAATTTACATCAAGTGACAGGAAACTTCCAAATAAGGGTCATTAAACAAAGTACCAATACTCCACGTTAATATCCAAAGGCACTGTCTTCCATTCCTCTCGTACTCCCAACATATTAGCGTTAAATACAATCACAACAGCAAAAAGAAAAAGGAAACTGCAGACTGATATCAGGGCCAGATACACGGGTAATGGAAGGCTATGTACCAAATATAGGGTCACGCAACATTCTGTTGTAGGAGTGTTCGCTATAGGGCCTACTTTTTTATTTTATTTAGGAAAGAATATTAAGAGAAAAGTATAAAGAAACAGTATGTGGAACTTACATGGAGATAGACCAGAAAAGAAAAACGGAGGGGTGGGAAGAAAAATAGGAGGGGGGCGGGATGTAAGGGGAAAAAACTTAAAACCTTGCCTGTGACACGTCCCTCCTAAGGGTCCCCAAGATGCCTTTTATGGGGGAGATGGGTCACCTAAGTCGTGATGTGGGAGCTGTAGTCCTGAGAGAACTGAAAAATCGTTACAGTAATACCAGCTCTTCCTTACGTTGCAGAGCAGCGGTCAGACTTTCCATATTTTTAAGTTAATTCATCACAGATGATGGCCCCCCCATCAGAGGATCAGGACATCTCCATCTAAGTAGAATACATACCCGGGCTGCATTAGGGAGGTGGATCAGGTGAGATTTCTTGCATCTCTGTCTGGAAATTGAGGTCAAATGTAGAAGACACTTCTGGGCAGCCTTCTAGGGAGATGTTGGTTAGCTTAAAAATTAGAAACACCAGAAAAGGCATATAAGGGGGCAGGTCCAGAATATGTGCAGCAGGGTGCCATTCTTCTGCTGACATCTCTGACAGAGCGACAAAATCGCAGGAAAGATCTTATGTAGTATGGTAGGCCCTCTGTACCAGCGAGTCAGCAATTTGTAATTTGCTTCTTGATACCTGCTAGAGAGATTTACAGTGCCTCGAAAAAGTATTCATACTCCTTGAAATTTTCCATATTTTGTCATGTTACAACTAACAACGTAAATATATTTTATGTGATAGACCAACAGATTGGGTGGAGTGTGTCTGAACAGCAATTTTCAAGTCTTGCTACAGATTCTCAATTGGATTTAGAAAAAGAACCCAGTCTCATAGGTGTTGCGTCAAGTCTTCCCATATCCCGTTCCCATTTTTCTAAAAAGGGAAGAATCGCATCATTGTTACGAGGTCGACAGGGCATGCCTTAATGGTGCATTATCTAAGCAGTATGTCTCAATTGGGGTACAGGACCTATACGTTTGTCACTTTGGATCGTGGAAGGATAATGGCGTAAATGCATAGCCCTCCGTTGGTTTCATTGGTGGAGAAATTATGGTCTGGATCCTCCCTATAGAACGACAGCGAGCTTAAGCTCATAATCTTAAATTTATTGGCAGACAGAAAAGCCCGAAACCGAGCATCTTTTGACACCGGAGGGTGAATGGTGAGGATAGGGTGAGCTCTAGGGGGAGCAGTGCAGGCAGGTGACATAAGACATTATGAGTTAAGTAGAAGTGGTGCGTACCGTTATAAAAGGTAATAAATTGTATTAAAAAAATGTCTAAAAAAGGCAGTGCAAGCTAAACAAAATCCATATGTTATAGGGACTGTCACTGCTTGTCTTCAACTCTTGCCTCCAACCCCATAGGGAACTCCTGAGCACCAATCAGTGGGGCCATGAGGAAATGGGCTGGGGGAGACTCCGATAGACATCCCGATTTTACCACAACTGAAACTGGTACCAATCTGGGTGAGATTTGACATCCGGACTCCTCAAGTTTGCCGGGGGAGAGATTGTGCAGGGAGAGCCAACATGTCCTGTTCTAAGTCCAGCCACTCCTTTCTACCTGCATGTTTAATCCAGTCCTGTTTAACCCAATTTTGCCTTTTTCCTTTGGGAGGGCCAAGAGGCAGTAGGGTTATCTGGTGTTCTACCCCCACAAATGATTAAGAAATTCTGCCTTCATTGCCTTGAAGGATCTTGGTATGGGGACTGGGAGAGTCTGTAGTGAATATAGTAGTTTTGGGAGTTTAGCGTATAGCCTGTACCCATGTAACCAATAAAGGGCTTTTATTCAAGAGCATCCGAGTTGCCAGCCCTTTTTGATTCTAGTTTTGGGAGGACGGTCATTTTCAAGATAGCATTCCTCCCAAACCAGGTTCGTGCCAGTATTTTCGGTCTATCCTCAAGGACGACAGTCGGTAGTGAGGAAGTTATCCTTGAAGATATCCGACAAGAAAGATAAACGCCTAGATACTTGAGCCTAGTCTGGGCACAAGCAAAAGGAAAGTTGCCTTGAACCCCCCACAAAATATCAGAAGGTAAATTTATTGTTTAAGGCCTCAGATTTCTGTACATTCATTTTGCAGTTAGAAAGGCCTGCATAAAAGTGCAGTTCTTTCAAGAATTTCGGAATAGTCATATCTGGGTTAGTTATGGAGAAGAACATGTCATCTGTATAAACTGCAACCTTGCGATGGGCACGCTGGCTTTGAAGACTGAATGTCGGGGTTAGACCGAATACGTAAGGGTTCCAGAATCAATTCAACGATGATGGGGACAGAGGGCATCACTGTCTGGTTCTGTTGCCCAGCGGAAAGTCTGTCAACATTGCCTCACTAGCCTTGACCACAGCTGTAGGGTGAGAGTAGATAGTCTATCCACTTGCACGCATTGGACCCCAGTGCGTTTCGTAAACAGCCTGTTGACCCGGTCAAATGCTTTCTCCACATCTGCTGAATTTAACAATGTTGGGATATCCCTTGACTAGACCAAGTGGGTCAAGTTCCGAGACCTGTATTTGTCATCCCATGCTGCTCTGTTAGAAATGAAACCCACCTGGTCCCTATGTACCGGATATGGGATGACTAGATGCAGGTGGTTTGCCAGTGGTTTGATTTCTACTTTGGTAGAAATCTTAAGATTGATGTTTAATGGGGAGATTGGCTGGTAATTAGCACAGTCTGATTCATTCTTCCTCTATTTCGGAATCAAGGTGATGTGGGCATGCAAGGAGTCTTTAGGGAATACAGCTCGATCCAGTAGGGCATTATAGGAATGCACCAAGTGTGGAATAAGAAGTTCAGAAAAAGTCAGATAGTAGTAGTAGTAGAAAGTAGCGGGAAGCCATCTGGGCCTGGAACTCTGCTCGCCTCAATGTCTTTCATTAAGGAAAAGGAAGGGGAAAGAAATTGCGCTCGGTGTTCAATTTAAAAAGTGAAAAAGACGTGAAGTGAGTCCTGCAGCTAAAACACAATAACCCCAATACAAGGGCACACAAACTAAACAATATATAAAACAGTGTAGCGCTGGACTGATAAGAATACGTATATATTAGTGTATGCGAGTAGACCAGGACCCATAAATGTGTACATAAATACAAAAGAAAACCATATACCACTTAATCTAGAACAATTCAGTGTCTATAAGCGTGTATTGTGACACTAAAAATTAATCAAGTGCACCTACATATATCTAAAAACAAAAATTGATATATATATATATATATATATATATATATATATATATATATATATATATATATATATATATATATATATATATATATATATATATATATATATATATATATACAAAAATGGTGAACTCAAAGTAAGTTATGTGGACCAATGTGGCACCAAAAATTAAAATTGCATCGACATGTGATAAGGAACTCTGTTCACTTATGTATTGTTAGTTGATCCTTATACTTAGTGATCACAGTGAAAGTAAAAAATTGAAATAAATAAATTAGGACAGTCCCAAAAGTTATAAACAAAAGTCCCAAAACGTAGTGACACTCCAACACAAATTCTGGTTCAATATTCCACCGCAGCTGTTGCCCACCACCAAGGGATTAAAGTTGGAGGCTTACCGGACAGCCTGCGACCACCCTTATTCAGGGGGGTCAAAACAGGCTCAGTAGGGATGTATGAATCCAGAAGATGTCCTCGCCAATAATCTCCAGGTGTTCTCCAAGTGTTCTTATGGCAAGCCAAGAGGGGCTTCCAGACAGGGTACAGCAAGGATTTGGCCACTTCACAAAGATGTATACAAATCAATGGATCCAAACAGCAAACAGACACCAGGGATGTCAATGGATCCAAACAGCAAACAGACACCAGGGATGTCCCTGGTGTCTGTTTGCTGTTTGGATCCATTGATTTGTATACATCTTTGTGAAGTGGCCAAATCCTTGCTGTACCCTGTCTGGAAGCCCCTCTTGGCTTGCCATAAGAACACTTGGAGAACACCTGGAGATTATTGGCGAGGACATCTTCTGGATTCATACATCCCTACTGAGCCTGTTTTGACCCCCCTGAATAAGGGTGGTCGCAAGCTGTCCGGTAAGCCTCCAACTTTAATCCCTTGGTGGTGGGCAACAGCTGCGATGGAATATTGAACCAGAATTTGTGTTGGAGTGTCACTACGTTTTGGGACTTTTGTTTATAACTTTTGGGACTGTCCTAATTTATTTATTTCAATTTTTTACTTTCACTGTGATCACTAAGTATAAGGATCAACTAACAATACATAAGTGAACAGAGTTCCTTATCACATGTCGATGCAATTTTAATTTTTGCTGCCACACTGGTCCACATAACTTACTTTGAGTTCACCATTTTTGTATACTTTTGTGTATATATATATATATATATATATATATATATATATCAATTTTTGTTTTTAGATATATGTAGGTGCACTTGATTAATTTTTAGTGTCACAATACACGCTTATAGACACTGAATT
Organism: Aquarana catesbeiana; assembly: GCF_042186555.1. NCBI lineage: Eukaryota > Metazoa > Chordata > Amphibia > Anura > Ranidae > Aquarana > Aquarana catesbeiana. The sequence goes on from NC_133325.1 coordinate 190,351,962, forward strand.
GTTCTAGATTAAGTGGTATATGGTTTTCTTTTGTATTTATGTACACATTTATGGGTCCTGGTCTACTCGCATACACTAATATATGCGTATTCTTATCAGTCCAGCGCTACACTGTTTTATATAATGTCTTTCATTGCCAGCTGCACTTCAGACTCCATAATAGTTTTTTCATGGCTTCCCTATCCTGCAGAGAAAGCTGCTGGAGCCCCAAAAGCACTAAAATAGGAATCTATAGCTGATGTGTGTGAGGAGGTCCTCTGGGAGAGCAAATTATACAGCCACTCATAATATTCCTTAAAACAGTTTTCAATTTCAGTAGATCAATACACCTTGTGCCCCTAAGAAAACATAACCAGAGGTCTATCTGCCTTGCACCCAAATTCATAAAGCATCGATAGTACATCATTTTAATTTTCACCTTGGAAAACAAGAGTGAGTTCAAGGAGTCTCCTAAAACCTTTACGTCAGCACCCATCTGAACAGACAGAGAGTGCATCTCGTACCCCTAGTTCTTATCCGTGGCCTGAGTTTCAGTGTCCCGCAAGCAAAACACTTGTTATTGTAACAGGTGCATGGATTGATATGGTGCAGAGACCAATATCACCAGCAACCACTAAGGACAAAGCAGATTGGTGGAGTCACATTGGTGGAGTCAAAAGTAATCCAACAGCGAGTACGAGTTCTGGGGGGCCGCCAATTAAACATATAGTCCCGGATGTCTGCCTGCTAAATATGCCTGACATTACCTAAGCTTTTCTATTAGGCATAATATCAAGTCTAGGGCAGGTATCCCCTCACAAATTAATAGGATATGGGGGAAAGGAGAGGGGAGGGGTCTAAAGTGGAGAACAAAAGAGCCTGAAAGCAAAAATGGTAGAGAAGGGAATGTAGAAAGGTATAAACAAGGCCAAGGATAAATCCAAGGAAAAAACCAAGCTTACTTACCGACTGGCCCACAGACAACCGAATCAACCTGTCTAACAGTATGCGTTAAAAACGGGGGTTTAGTCTGCACGCATTTGAAACTCCATGCGTAAGCTACAGAGCCTCGCCAAGGCACCCTGGTATCTGTAGTTCCTATCACTAATGAGTGACTCCACAGTGGAAGCACATGCATTCTAATGGAAACTCATGCATTCTGATGGATTCTGTAGAAAGGTACAAAGACCATGGAGGTCTGAAACAATTTAAAACTTAACTGAAATTGAACTACACAAACTCACGTGACTAACATTCAGTTGAGAGCAGGGACCTATATGGAAGAACATGGAGGCCATACTGGTGCCTGGTTGTGATGTAGTACCCCGGATTAATCCTTGCAAATAAATCACAATAAACTAATATACACAAACTCCTGACAGGAAGACAGCATATCTATAACCCATTTTTAGATCAGCACCCTAACCACTAGGTTATCGGAAAGTTATATACATGAAAAATAAGAAGTGCACACAACATACATCCCTGCATAAGATATATGAGCACCGTGGTCATGACTGGTCAGCCACAGCCCGCTTCCACATGAGGGAGAGGAAGCCCCTGGTAGCTCAGCTCCCCGGCCGCAAGCGCTGGGGGTATGGGGGGAAATCCAGGCCAAGATGGGTGCCATTAAAAGCACCCCACATCTTGCCCAGAAATCCGCACAGCCCACGGGCGGGTAGAGAGCAGAAGGTTTAGCAGGGTGGTAGGAGCAAGCAGGCCATGCTGCTTGAAAAGCACAAATAATACATACCTGGTAACTACAGCAAAGCCTGGTGGCCCCCACCATCCCAGTTATCAGTAAAGCAGGAGCACAACCGAAAAGAAAAGGTTGATTGAAGACCACAGAAATAACTGGGACCCACAGGTTGCCCCCTTGCATGAAAGAGACAGTAAAATATATATATCATATCTATCTCAACTGACTTGGGATCCCAAGCCCATTTCCATTAATATCAGGATAACAGGATGTTCAGGTGTCCCTCCAAGTAGAGAGCGGAGATGACAAGACAAGTAGCTCAAAGGATAGGCCTCAGATGTCAGCCAGCTGCCTGGTGAAACCCCTTGTTAGGCCAATCCAGGCGTGAGAGAGGGGACAGAGGAACACAGAGTAATGGTGCAGAATCACAAACAAGATATAGAAACCCCTGCATCTCAACATTCCTTTATGCCAGACACAATAAACCACCTCAGTCTGCATTCATTTCTTGAGTACCCCGCAGGGGAAGATCCTCATTTGTAATGGCGCATTGCGAATGCAAGCACATGCGACAAACTGTGAGAATTCTGCTGCAGTCCCTGAAGAAAATACAATTTCCTCCAGGTTGATAGCTGTTCTCTTAGTCCAGCGCAAGGTCTTATGCTGGCCATACATTATGCAAAAGAAAATTGCTTCATTTCCCCATCAACACAGTCAGTGTTGATGGAGGAATCCGTCCAGCTGCGCTGTTGTGATCTGACTGAGGGAGTTTTCCTGCTATTGGATTACAATGATCACTGTTGCCAGCTATAGCTGGTGGCAGTGATCACACAAAAGAAAACCCGACCACCTGCTTGTATTGAAGTTGATTAATAGATCAACTTCAGTACAACCAGCCTACCCATAGATGAATGGAAAGTCAGCTGGTTCCTGTTGAATCAGCCAAATTCCGATCTGTCTATGGCCGGCTTTACACTGACTCCAGCCACTACTTTGTGTTTGCCCCTCCGAGCATCATCTACTGTATAATTCGAGGCTATCACAAACTAATCTTAAAACTGCTCCCACCCCCTTCTAACCCTTATACTAACTAACCTGTAGAAGAAAGATGCATATACTTACCTATTCCCAGGGCGCTCTGGTCCATTCATGTGATCGGCTCCACTCTGTCAGCTAACATTGGCTCCAGGAAAGAGCAGACAGAGCAGACAATGGATGGTCCATACTAAGCCTATGGGTGACATCACTGCTCCTGCATTCCAGCCGTTGTTGGAAGCACTCTTTGCTCTCCCTTGTAGTTGACACAGGGAAATCGACCAGACCGGAGTACCCTGAGAATACGTAAAAAAAAACAGGAGGGGAGAGAGGGGCACCAAACATCCTCATAGTGTAGTACAATTTTAGTCAGTGAATTAACCACTTCCCTCACATCCAGACAATGTATATAAACAGCCTATTCAGTATATAATTAGTCCAGACAGTGAAAAAGTCTCACACATGTGGTATTGCCATACTCAGGAGAAGTAGCAGAATGTGTTTTGAGGTGTAATTCTAAGTATGCCCATACTGTGTGAGAGATCTATTTTTAAACTGTGAAAATAAATAATTTAAAATTTTTTTCTGCATTTTCCAAAAACTTGTGGCAAAAAATGAAATTTTTAAAAGATTCACCATGCCTCTTAGAAAATACCTTGGAGTGTTAGCTTTCCAAAATTGGGTCATTTTGTGGGAGTTTTCACTGTCCTGGTGCTCCAGGGCCTCCAAAAATGTGATGGGTGGTCAGGATGCAGAATTGATGCCCCTTTTAAAGCCCAAAGGTGCTCTTCCGATTTTGGGCCTCTCCATGCTGCTGTTTTGATGTCTAAAGCCTGGTACACTGGAAGTTTATTTTGTTCAACACAGTGGGCTAAATTAAAAAACTGAGAGATCCCCATACTGACACAAGAGATGTTAGTGTGGAAATCTTCCCCGCTGTGCCTTTGTGTTCTGTTCTCTCTTCGTGAGTCTGGCTTCTGTAGAACAGACAGCTGTACACACAGGTTGAAAGTCGGCTGGTACCTGCTGAACCAGCTGATTTTGGACAATTTTCAGCTGGTGTGTACAAGGCTTAAGAATCAATTCCGGTGTCCCGTACTGTATGATTCAGATAATAGGCATTTTGACATACCTGTAAATTCCATATCTTGGAGTACAGTGCAGCACACAGATCCTTCTCTTTTAGCTGTGATCTCCAAATTGCATGGCTGAAAAAAAATGGGGCTTCATGAAGTGGGCAGGGTTATACGGATACAGGGGGGGGCAGCAAAGCTTTTAGCTTTGCCTCTACCTGAAGGTAGCGGCATATAAACCATAGTCTTCGAATAAATTCCTTTGTCTCCCGTACTGTACTCCAAGATATGGAATTTACAATTACATCAAAATTCCTATTTTTTCTGTACTTGTTGCAGGGGAACATGAGGAAACGTGAGGAATAAGTATTGCAGAAATATTTTGCATGTTTTGTTTTTTTGGACATACATTTCTTGAATATGTATTGCCATGCATCATTGACAATATACAGTATCTGTGCAGTTGTGTTGATATATATATCAAATAATGACAAAGTGTTGACAACAAAGATCTTTTGTCTGATGCATGCATATTATGATGGGGTATACCTCTAATTTCCCTCAGGCTTGTGCGAGAAGTGACCGGCGTCAATGTAAACATGCGGGTAGGGATCCATAGTGGACGTGTTCATTGTGGTGTCCTGGGCCTGCGCAAGTGGCAGTTTGATGTGTGGTCTAACGATGTGACTCTGGCCAACCATATGGAAGCAGGTGGTAAAGCAGGGTAAGTGAATGTAGAATTTAATCTCATCTCACTCAAATATATTTTCTCAGTGTTTTTTTTTTTTTTGTTTTTGTTTTTTTATGTCGCCTAAACATCAGTCTCTAATGCTGGATATATAGTGCCGGAGGAGCTTTGATCTTTCACTTGAAAACATTCAAACCTCTTTAGAATTGTTTTGTTGTGCCAGTATGAATGTCTGTTATCCTTTGCATGTGATATAGCAAACTGGCTTTTCTCTGTGTTCAGACAACAGTGAGGAGTCAAATGAAACTTTCCATTCCACCAGATGACTTAAATATTTAACCGCCATTATCTTTTGTTTTAGTTCCTGCCATATACTCATAATGGGAACCTGTATTGGGACAAATATGTAAGCTATAATTGCTGCCTTCAATTCTCCATTAGCATAAAAACACCTAATATGCATACTTGTTCTAGGCCAGAGACTCTGTAAATATTGAAGTTAGATGATCTGCATGGCAGCCAGACAACCTGCATTTTCAGAAAGAAAGATCAGCATTGATAGCCTACACATTTCTCAGTGCACATTCCACTCTGTCTTTAACAAGTTTTTCTTTGACTGTGTTCTAAATGTACTATCATCCTCTCTGTTCAGGCGGATTCACATCACTAGTGCAACCTTAAATTACTTGAATGGGGATTATGAGGTGGAGCCTGGTTTTGGAGGTGAGAGAAATGCCTATCTAAAGGACCATGACATCAAGACCTTCCTGGTGACCGGATGCAGCCAGAAGAGGGTAAATTTCTTTTACTGTACCTAATCTTGGGAGCAGATACTTCTACAGTGCCTTGAAAAAGTATTCATACCCCTTGAAATTTTCCACATTTTGTCATGTTACAACCAAAAAGTTAAATGTATTTTATTGGAAATTTGTGTGATAGGCCAACATAAAGTGGCACATAATTGTGAAGTAGAAGGAAAATGATAAATGGTTTTCAGATGCACAAATAAATATCTGAAAAGTGTGGCGTGCATTTGTATTCATCCCCCCTGAGTCAATACTTTGTAGAACCACCTTTCGCTGCAATTAGAGCTGCAAGTCTTTTTGGGTGTGTCTCTACCAGCTTTGCACATCCACAGAGTGAAATATTTACCCATTCTTCTTTGCAAAATAGCTCAAGCTCTGTCAGATTGGATGGAGAGTGTCTGTTAACCGCAATTTTCAAGTCTGGCCACAGATTTTCAATTGGATTTAAGTCTGGACTTTGACTGGGCCATTCTAACACATGAATATGCTTTGCTCTAAATCAGTGGTCATCAACTCCTGTCCTCGGGGCCCACCAACAGGCCAGGTTTTATGTATTACCTTGGGGAGATGCAGACTAAAATACTGCAATCACTGCGCAGAAAATGATATCACCTGTGATGTATTTCAGTTATCTTGCAAACCTGGCCTGTTAGTGGGCCCTGAGGACAGGGTTGATGACCACTGATCTAAACCATTCCATTGTAGCTCTGGCTGTATGTTTAGGGTTGTTGTCCTGCCGGAAGGTGAACAGTCGCCCTAGTCTCAAGTCTTTTGCAGACTCTAATAGGTTTTCTTGTATTTGGCTCCATCCATTTTCCCATCAACTCTAACCAGCTTCCCTGTCCCTATTGAAAAAAAGCATCCCCATAACATTAAGGTAAATAGAGATATGTGGCGCTAACTTAAAGTGCATAAATGTGATGAAATAAATATAATCCAATTTTTCAAGTAAAGTGCACATGCGTATAGAGCAAAATCACATAAAGTGACTAAACATCCATTAAATTCATAAAAAGTGACATTGGATTAATAACAGTGAAAATCATGAAATATGACGTCAAATAAATAAATAGACAATTCAAATGAAGGTGAATAAATCCAAAAATAGTCTAAAAGTGCATCAAGATGAAAAAAATCACAAATTTAGAAAAAATGTTTTCTAAATTAGTGAATTTTTTTCATCTTGATGCACTTTTAGACTATTTTTGGATTTATTCACCTTCATTTGAATTGTCTATTTATTTGACGTCATATTTCATGATTTTCACTGTTATTTAGCCAATGTCACTTTTTTTGAATTTAATGGATGTTTAGTCACTTTATTTATGTGATTTTGCTCTTTACGCATATGCACTTTACTTGAAGAATTGGATTATATTTATTTTATCACATTTATGCACTTTGAGTTAGCGCCACATATCTCTATTTACCTTATTGTTTTTCTGTGTGGGAACACTGCTGTATGTGTGGCGGCTTCTTAGTCCTCTTTAGCTGCTTTGGCTCGCCTTGGTTTTGCGCATTAGTTTTCTTCTCTGATCCCCACAACATTATCTTTCACGGTCGGAATGGTGTGTTCAGGGTGAGTGTTAATTTTCCACCACACATAGCATTTTGCTTTTAGGCTAAAAAGTTCAATTTTGGTCTCATCTGACCAGAGCACCCTCTTTCGCATGTTTGCTTTTGTCCTTCACATGGCTTCTCGCAAACTGCAAATGGGACTTCTTATGGCCTTCTTTCAACAATGGCTTTCTTCTTGCCACTTTCCAAAAAGGCCAGATTTGTAGAGTGCATGACTAATAGTTGTTAGGTGGACAGGTTTTCCTACTGGAGCAGTGGATCTCTGCAGCTCCTCCAGAGTTACCGTGGGCCTCTTGAAGTCAGTGTTGACAATGGTCCCTTACACCAGTGTTTCTCAACTCCAGTCCTCAAGTCGCCCCAATAGGCTTTCCATTATTTTGCACAGGTGATTTGATCAGTTTCACTGCCTTAGTAATTACGACACCCGTTTCATCTGAGGGAAATTCTGAAAACATGACCTGTTGGGGCACCTTGAGGACTGTAGTTGAGAAACACTGCCTTACACAATGCCACCTTCAGCTCTTGGGTATCTCTATTTCTCTGTCTTCCATGGTGGGCTTGCACCCTTTGGTAAAATCCGGAAGAAGATTTGCTATCATTGCATTTATGCATGAACCATTGGTAATATCATACAAGCCATAGAAAGGCTCTTTACACAGTCTGGCGCTAAACTTGCTTTATGCTCTAGCCCAAATACTGAGCTGCTTCCAGCCCTATTGCACATTTTTTTTTTTTTATTTTGGCTGTTAACCTGGCATTACTTATAAAATCTAATACTGTACTGCCCGGACATTCTGTAGGTGGGAACCCCAGTCAAGACTAAAAATTACAATATCTTCTAGTTTTGCGAATGCATATGCTTTGTGTGGCTAAAGAATGGGGTCCATCATTCTTTGGAATGAGGCCAAGGTCCCATCCCAAAAGGGAGGACCATGTATTGGTACAGAACATTAGGTGTCACAAAAGTTGTCTCGTCCTTTTCCCTGTCTGTTGTGCTAACCTGCCAGTACCCCTTAGTAAGACTGAGGTTTGTTATGTACCTAGCAGGACCTAATCTTTCTATGAACTCCCCTACCCAGGGCATGAGATAAGCATCACATTTGAATATTTCTTGTACTTTCGTTGCACAGACTTGGACTGTCATCCGACTTAGGGATGAGTATTATGGACTTAACCACTTGCTGTTAGATTCCTCTATAACCCCAAGGGCTACCAATTCTGTAATTTTTTTTGAACTGGCTTTTCTCTGAGCCTCAGGTACCCGGTAAGGTTTGTACAGTACTTTGACATGAGGCTCAGTCACATTGTCATGGTAATTCAGAAGTATTCGGCAAGAACTCTCTAAGCTCCTGATTTTGATTAGCAGATGGAATCTCTGAGATCCTAACCTCCCGATCATTCCAGGGTTTTATTAGTTGAACATGATTATATATGGAAAGGCTTTCTCTTTCTGGTATAACTACATTTCTGGCCAATGGCTGAGAGCGCTGACCAGAGTGTTCTGGCGCTGGGGGGGGTCCCCCTGTTAGAACACAATAGAACAGCGGGGGAGGTCGCTGTACTAACTGGGCCTAGGAATAGAACCTTTATCCCACCCAAATCTTTACAAAGTCTCCTGGCACCAAGACTAGAACTTACTAAAATATGAGAAAACAGTTAGTTTTTTTTCTATAACAGACACAAATCCTGGCGCTTTTCACAATGTTTAGGTGAGGAGCTAGGTGACAAATATACACCATTCACAATCCTGCCAGCCAGTGCCGCACTGTAACCTTATAGAATCTCACAGTCAATGCCAGCCAGAAGATAGATTTAAGGATCTGTCACTTTGCCCATTCAGGGCAAAATGAAAAGTTCTCTTGGATGAACAACCCCCTCACTTTCATTGTGCCCCGCTGCCACTTCTTTGCTCCCTCTGTAAATACAGTGCCTTGAAAAAGTATCCATACCCCTTTTTTCCACATTTTGTCATGTTACAACCAAAAATGTATGTATTTTATTGGGATTTTATGTGATAGGCCAACACAAAGTGGCACATAATTGTGAAATGGAAGGAAAATAATAGATGCTTTTCAAAATGTTTTACAAATAAATATCTGAAAAGTATGGCGTGCATTTGTATTCAGCCCCCTTTATTCTGATACCCCTAACTAAAATCTAGTCGAACCAATTGCCTTTGGAAGTCGCCTATTTAGTAAATAGAGTCCACCTGTGTGTAATTTAATCTTAGTATAAATACAGCTGTGAAGCCCTCAGAGGTTTGTTAGAGTACCTTAGTGAATAAAAAGCATCATGAAGGCAAAGGAACACACCAGACAGGTCAGGGATAACGTTGTAGAGAAGTTTAAAGCAGGGTTAGATTATAAAAATGTATCCCAAACTTTGAACATCTCATGGAGCACTTTTCAATCCATCATCTGAAAATGGAAAGAGTATGACACAACTTCAAACCTACCAAGACATGGCCGTCCACCTAAAATGACAGGCCGGGCGCGGAGATCATTAATCAGAGAAGTAGCCAAGAGGCCCATGGTAACTCTGGAGGAGCTGCAGAGATCCACAGCTCAGATGGGAGAATCTGTCCACAGGACAACTTTTAGTCGTGCACTCCACAAATCTGGCCTTTATGGAAGAGTGACAACAAGAAAGCCATTTTTAAAGAAAGCCATAAGAAGTCCTGTTTGCTGTGTCCCCCGCATGGCTTCTTGCAAGCTGCAAACATGTGGAAGAAGGTGCTCTGGTCAGATGAGACCAAAATTAAATTAACACTGCACATCACCCTGAACACACCATCCCCATTGTGAAACATGGTGGTGGCAGCCTCATGTTGTGGGGATGCTTTTCTTCAGCAGGGACAGGGAAACTGGTCAGAGTTGATGGGAAGATGGATGGAGCGAGATACAGGGCAATCTTAGAAGAAAACCTGTTGGAGTCTGCAAAAGACTTGAGACTGGGGCGAAGGTTCACCTTGCAGCAGGACAACGACCCTAAACATACAGCCAGAGGAATGGTTAAATAAAAGCATATTCATGTGTTAGAATGGCCCAGTGAAAGTCCAGATCTAAATCCAATTGAGAATCTGTGGCAAGACTTGAAAATTGCTGTTCAAACGCTCTCCATCCAATCTGACAGAGCTTGAGCTGTTTTGCAAAGAAGAATGGGCAAATATGTCACTCTCTAGATGTGCAAAGCTGGTAGAGACATCCCCAAAAAGACTTGCAGCTTTAATTGCAGAGAAAGGTGGTTCTACAAAGTATTGACTCAGGGAGGCTGAATACAAATGCACACCACACTTTTCACATAATTAATTTGTAAAAAAATTTGAAACCAATTTATCATTTTCCTTCCACTTCACAATTATGTGCCACTTTATGTTTGTCTATCACATAAAATCCCAATAAAATACATTTATGTTTTTGGTTGTAACATGACAAAATGTGGAAAATTTTAAGGGGTATGAATACTTTTTCAAGGCACTGTATCTGGTGCTATGAGACATGGGCGAATATGTGACCTCTTTTTCCATTTGAAAAGGGTCTGTCTGACTTGATCCTAAGGGACCTGTTCACACCAGTGAGCTGCACTGAATGTACGGCCACTGATTTGCGCTGGGAGACAGTGCTTATGCGTCAACCCTAATGCATCATGCCATTTCAGATCTTCACAAAAATTTTTTGAGATGTCACAAGTGACATTTTAGTACATTTTTTTTTTTTTACCACAGTGGCGTTGCCGTGTGATAGTGCCACAATGAAGCGAAGCTTTGGGGCGAACAGACACCAGACAAGAAAACAATACATTTTCACTTATCTGTGAGTTAGGGCTGAGCTGGAAATAGCTGCCAGCGTAGCCCCAATGCATCTGGTGTGAACAAGCCCTGAATCACACATACTTGTTTCACAAATAAGAGCAATGTATAATAACTGGGGAAGAGAGAGTGGTCTGTGTTGCCCATAGAAGCAGTTTGGTTCCAGCCATAGCATTGCTTGTTGTAATACATTTCCTTAGGTTGGAATGAATACAAAGTCTGTCTTAATCTTTGTATTTCTGTTTGTTTTTTACCCTGCATCTCTGACATAAAGAACATTTTAGCACTGGCCAGCCTTGCGTCTGCGCATTTCTTTTTATCCTGGTTTTCAATACAAATACAAGATTTTATGCCATGTTTTGATGATCACAGTGTTCTTTACTTGGCGCTTATGTAAAATTGGAATGTTCCTTTTATATGAATGTTGCTTTGTCAGTTTATATTCAGATGTCCTGAATCAGCAAAGCATTGTAATTTGACATATGTTGATGTGTGCAGAAATTTTCTCTGATCATCTTTAACTATGTTTCAGTACTTCAACATGTGTTGTAAAAGAGACAAAATTTTCAATTTGCAAAGCTAAAACACCAATATAAGAATCCTCATTTACAAAAAATAATAGCTATTTTTATCAGCGCTTAAAAGAGAAGTTTTGAAATAGAAAAAAACAAACCTATACATACTCCCCTTAATGCTGCAGCCTCTGAGCCCCACTGGCTCTAAGCCTCAGAACTGAGTGACCACATGACTGCTGATCACACAGGTCTTGGTTTTCCCAGAGCAGAGAGAGGCGACTGTCAATCACTGCCCCTCCAGCACTCACTGGAGTGCTTTTTTTTTTTTTTTTCTTGTGGTGCTGCCTGTCAGACTAGGCATATACAGTGCTTTAAAAAAGTTTTCATACCCCTAGACATTTTTCACATTTTGTCATGTTACAACCAAAAACATAAATTTATTTTATGTGATAGACCAACACAAAGTAGCAAATATATTTGTGAAGTGGAACGAAAATGATAAATTTTTCAAAATTGTTTACAAATAAAATATTTGAAAAGTGTGGCATGCATTTGTATTCACCCAACTTTACTCTGATACCCCTAACTAAAATCTAGTCAATTGCCTTCAGAAGTCACCTAATTAGTAAATAGAGTCCACCTGTGTGTCATTTAATCTCAGTATAAATACAGCTGTTCTGTGAAGCCTTCGGAGGTTTGTTACAGAACCTTGGTGAACAAACAGCATCATGAAGGCCAAGGAACACACCAGACATGTCAGGAAAAATGTTGTGGAGATGTTCAAAGCAGGGTTGGGCTATAAAAAAAAAAATATCCCAAGCTTTGAACATCTCACGGAGCACTTTTCAATCCAACATCTGAAAATGGAAAGAGTATGGAACAACTTCAAACCTACCAAGACATGGCCGTCCACCTAAACCAGGGGTATGCAACCCCACCTCCCCCCACAGTAGTGTTCTGTACCCCTTTCAAATCACCACCCCCCTGTAGTATGCTCGGCCCCCCTCCCCCCATAGTGTCCTGTACCCCCCAATGCTGTGTCCTCTGCCCCCTTTACATCACCCCCTCCCCCTGCTGTGGCGTTCTCTGCCCCCCTCCGCCCACAGTAGTGTTCTGTACTACCCAATGTAGTATCCCCTGCTGCCCTCACATCACTCCCCCCTGCCCTCACTGTAGTGTCCTCTTCCCCTCTCCTCCCACAGTAGTTTCATGTACCCTCATTGCTTTGTCCTCTTCCACCTTCACATCACCCCCCCCCCACTGTACTGTTCTCTGCCCCCCTAAGCAGTGTCCTCTGCCCCCTCCACATCATCTGCCCCCCACAGTAGTGTCCTCTACCTCCCAATGCTGTGTCCTCTGCCCCTTCACATCACCCAACCCCCCCCCCCCACTGTAGTGTCCTCTGCCCCTTTCCTCCCCCCAGTAGTGTCCTGTACCCCCCCCCCCCCAAACAGTGTCTTCTGATTCCCTTCACATCAAGCCACCCATACTGTCCTCTGTTCCCCCTCCAACAGTGTACCCCCACCCCCACATTCATACAACACTGTGTAGGTAAAACTTACATGCCAGCATGTGTTCATCTGTCCGGAGTTTAGGAGATAGCATAGTGCTGGGTGTAAGGCAGGAGCTGCCTAGCAACCAATCACTGAGCTGCTCCTGCCCCTTGCTCTCCTTTCAGCTCCTGCTCTCAGCTCTGCAGCTAACAGGAGAGCGGCAGAGGCTGGGGGAGGCAGAGCTGTGCTCACGATCCACCTGTCAGCCCATCGCGATCGATGGCTTGCCAACCCTCAACCTAAACTGATGGGCAAAGAGAGCATTAATCAGAGAAGAAGCCAAGAGGCCAGTGGTAACTCTGGAGGAGCTGCAGAGATGCACGACTCCAGTGGGAGAATCTGTCCACAGGGCAACTATTAGTTGTGCACTCAAAAAATCTGCCCTTTATGGAAGAGTGGCAAGAAGAATGTCATTATTGAAAGAAAGCCATAAGAAGTCCTGTTTGCAGTTTGCAAGAAGCCATGTTTGGAACACAGCAAACATGTGGAAGAAGGTTCTCTGGTCAGATGAGACCAAAATTGAAATTTTTGGCCTAAAAACTATGCGTTGGAAACTATTTCTCAAAGAAGAATGGGCAAATATTTCACTTTCTAGATATGCAAACCTGTTAGAGACATACCCAAAAAGACTTGCTGCTATAATTGCAGCAAAAGGTGGTTCCACAAAGTATTGACTGGGGGGGGGGGGATACAAATGTACACCACACTTTTAGGATAATGTAATTTTTTGTCTCTGGGATACTTTAGGATACTGTAATTTATCATGTCTCTCATCTTTCTCCTGGCAATGCCCCATAGATTATCTATGGGGTTCAGGTCAGGCGAGTTTGCTGGCCAATCAAGCACAGTAATCCCACGGTCATTGAACCAGGTTTTGGTGCTTTTGGCAGTTTGGGCAGGTGCCAAGTCCTGCTGGAAAATGAAGTCAGCATCCCCATAGAGCTCGTCTGCGGAAGGAAGCATGAAGTGCTCCAAAATCTCTTGGTAGATGGCTGCATTGACTGTGGACCAACACCAGCAGATGACATGGCTCCCCAAATCAACACAGACTGTGGAAACTTCACACTGGTCTTCAAGCATCTTGCAGTGTGTACCTCTCCATTCTTCCTCCATACTCTGAGTCCTTGGTTTCCAAATGTGATGCAAAATTTGCACTCATCAGAAAAGAGGACTTTGGACCGCTGAGCAACAGACCAAGTCTGTTTTTCTTTAGCCCAGGTAAGACGCTTCTGACGTTGTTTGTTGTTCAGGAGTGGCTTGACAAGAGGAATACGACATTTGAAGCCCATGTCCAGGATCCGTCTGTGTGTGGTGGCTCTTGATGCACTGACACCAGCCTCAGTCCACCTCTTGTGAAAGGTGCACGATATTCTAATTTTTCGAGTTTCACCTGTACTTATCCAAGCAGCACCATGTCTACTTGTAGGTTGGGAGGCATTAAAAATATGGATCAACCCCCTGTTTTTTCTGTCCCCTCCCAACTGCAAGTGTAAGCAAGCCCTTGAGGAAGATAAAGGTCTGTAACTGTAGATCTGTATTGCGACTTGCTACTGTGGACTTGCTGCAAGCTTACAAATGTAGAATTTCACAGTGGAAGTAAAGGGACTGTTATTTGTGGAAATTTGTGGAATATGTTATTCATTTAAATTCAGAACATCAAAATGCATCTTGATATTAATTTCAATATGTTCTTATATGCAGAAAGATGAAAAAGCAATGCTGGCAAAACTACAAAGGGCAAGAGCAAATTCAAATGAAGGCCTCACAAGAGTCTGGGTACCTGAAAGATCGTTTCCACGCAACAAAGGCTCCAAAGCCTTTCGACAAATGGTGAGTGTAATGGTTTTTTTTATTTCAGGGCAAAAATGAGACCAAATTTGAAGGCATTTCAAAAAGCAGTTGTGATTGGTCTTGGATTGCTGTTCAGCACATTTTGCACAGTTGACTTGAAATCTGTTGTGGACAGTCACAGAACAATCAATACAATCCATGACCATTTGCTAAGGCTGATTGCAGGAATCCACTAATTATTACAGATTTTTTTTTTAGTTAAGCAACTTATACAATTAAAATCTGCACAACAGTTGTTCATGCAGTTTAGTCCTTATTTTTGTGGATGGTACTGCAGAAAACACATATACAGTTCTCATAAGTTTATATACCCAGGCAGAATTTAAGATTTCTTGGCCATTTTTCAGAGAATATTAATGATAACACAAACATTTCTTTCACTCATGGTTAGTGTTTGGCTGAAGCGGTTTATGATCAATCAACTGTGTTTACTCCTTTTAAATCATAATGGCAACAGAAACTACCCAAATGAACCTGATCAAAAGTTTACATACCCCAGTTCTTAATACCGTGTATTGCCCCCTTTAACATCAATGACAGCTTGAAGTCTTTTGTGGTATTGGTGGATGAGGCTCTTTATCTTAGATGGTAAAGCTGCCCATTCCTCTTGGCAAAAAGCCTCCAGTTCCTGTCAATTCTTAGGTTGTCTTGCATGAACTGCACGTTTGAGATCTCCCCAGAGTGGCTCAATGATATTGAGGTCAGGAGACTGAGATGGCCACTCCAGAACCTTCACTTTATTCTGCTGCAGCCAATGACAGGTCGACTTGGCCTTGTGTTTTAGATCGTTGTCATGAATTTCCAAGTACGTCCCATGCGCAGCTTCCTGGCTGATGAATGTTCCTCCATTATTTTTTGATAACATACTGCATTCATCTTGCCAACAATTTTGACCAAATTTCCTGTGCCTTTGTAGCTCACACATCCTCAAAACATCCGCGATCCACCTCTGTACTTTTCATCATAGGCCTTGTTGACTTCTCTCCAAATGTAGCATTTATGGTTGTGGCCAAAAAGCTAAATTTTGGTCTCATCACTCCAGATGACTTTGTGCCAGAAGGTTTGAGGCTTGTCTCTGTGCTGTTTTGCGTATTGTAACCGGGATACTTTGTGGCATTTGCATAGTAATAGCTTTCTTCTGGTGACTCGACCATGTGCATCTCGAAACGGCCACACCACATGTTTTCAGAGAGTCCTGTATTTCACCTGAAGTTATTTGTGGGTTTTTCTTTGTATCCCGAACAATTTTCCTGGCAGTCGTGGCTGAAGTCTTAGTTGGTCTACCTGACCGTGGTTTGGTTTCAGCAGAACCCCTCATTTTCCACTTGATTAGAGTTTGGACACTGCTGATTGGCATTTTCAATTCTTTGGATATCTTTTTATATCCCTTTCCTGATGTATACAGTTCAACTACCTTTTCCCGCAGATCCTTTGACAATTCTTTTGCTTTCCCCATGGCTCAGAATCCTGAAACGTCAGTGCAGCACTGGATGAAAGCTGCAAGGGTCTGTCAGGAGTCCAGAAACTCATTGACCTTTTACACACACACACTAATTACAAGCAAACAGATCACAGGTGAGGATGGTTACTTTTAATATCTATTCAAACCCCTTTGTGTCAACGTGTGTGCATGTTATCAGGCCAAAATCACCAGGTTTGTAAACTTTTGATCAGGGTCATTTGGGTAGTTTCTCTTGTGATTATGATTTAAAAAGAGTAAAAACAGTTGATTGATAATAAATGGCTTCAGCCAAACACTAACCATGAGTAAAAGAAATGTTTTTGTGTTATCATTCAAATTCTCTGAAAAATGGCCAAGAAAGCATACATTCTGCCAAGATATGTAGACTTGTGAACACAACTGCATGCAGTGGAGTAAAGCTGAAAGTGAAAAGTTACTGCCTCCATGCTAGGACAGGAGTGGGATTTCAGAATTGCAGTAAAGCCTACCTAGAAGAAGAGTTTTGGGGGGACTTCCAGGTTAAGTTAAATCCCTAGTATGTATGGTTATCTAGTGTTTGCAGTATTTATGCAAGTTATTTGCTTATTATTATGTACTATAAATCTTTTGAGTTTCAATGGTTGTGGTTGAATTAGGCCCCTTTCACACGATCGGACCATCTGTTTTTCAGGCAGACCCGATCGGGCCATCCATTGTCCTCTATGGGGAGGTGGATGTCAGCAGACGTCTGATCCGACAAAATCCTCTGTAAACAGACGGATGGCGATGCGTTCGCCATCCATCCAGCGGGTCAGATCGGATGGGATCTTCCAATCTCCACATAGAGGTGAGCAGGACTCTGACAGATCCGTCTCTGCACAGTGAGCGGAGACGGACCTGTCATCCACCTGCTCAGTGGGGATCAGAAGAGCAATCCCCGCTGAGCAAGCGGAGTCCGTCAAAACGGATCCGCTCTGTGTGAAAGGGGCCTAAAAGAGCAAGCTAACTATCAGTTAAAGTCAAGCTAAAGCCAAAACCTTTTATTTTTATTTTGGATAGAATAAAGGATAGCTATATATTTAATCACTACTGGGGTTTTTATTTTTTGCTAAGCAAACAAAAAAAGATAGTTTGTTATAAAATTTTGCAAACGGGTAATTTTTCTCCTTCACTGATGAGGCTGCACTGATGGGCTGCACTGATGGGCTGCACTGATGGGCGGCACTGATGGGCGGCACTGATGGGCGGCACTGATGGGCGGCACTGATGGGCGGCACTGATGGGCGGCACTGATGGGCGGCACTGATGGGCGGCACTGATGGGCGGCACTGATGAGCGGCACTGATGGGCGGCACTGATGGGCGGCACTGATGGGCGGCACTGATGAGCGGCACTGATGAGGTGGCACTGATGAGGTGGCACCGATGGGGGGGCACTGATGAGGCGGCACTGATAGGCTGCACTGATGGGCACTGATAGGCTGCACTGATGGGTGGCATTGGTGGGCACTGATAGGCGGCACTGATGGGGGGCACTAATGAGGTGGCGCTGATGAGGGGGCACTGATGGGGCGGCACTGATGGGCACTGATGAGGCTGCACTGATGGGGGCACTGGTGGGCAGTGATGGAGGCGAGACTGATGGGGCTGCACTGATGGGGCTGCACTAATGAGCGGCACTGGTGGGCACTGATGAGGCGGCACTGATAGGCGGCACTGGTGGGCACTGATGAGGCGGCACTGATGGGCTGCACTGGTGGCCACTGATGGGCTGCACTGGTGGCCACTGATGGGCTGCACTGGTGGCCACTGATGGGCTGCACTGGTGGCCACTGATGGGCTGCACTGGTGGCCACTGATGGGCTGCACTGGTGGCCACTGATGGGCTGCACTGGTGGCCACTGATGGGCTGCACTGGTAGGTGGCACTGATGGGAAGCACTGGTAGGTGGCACTGATGGGCAGCACTGGTAGGTGGCACTGATGGGCAGCACTGATGGGTGGCATTGGTGGGCACTGATGAGGCGGCACTGATAGGGAGCACTGATGGGCTGCACTGGTGGGCACTGATGAGGCAGCACTGATGGGGGGCACTAATGAGGGGGCACTGATGGGGCAGCACTGATGAGGCTGCACTGGTGGGCAGTGATGGAGGCGGCACTGATGAGGCTGCACTGATGGGCAGTGATGGAGGCGGCACTGATGGGCGGCACTGGTGGGCACTTAGGCGGCACTGATGAGGCTGCACTGATGGGTGGCATTGGTGGGCACTGATGGGTTGGCACTGATGAGGCGGCACTGATGGGCTGCACTGGTAGGTGGCACTGATGGGTGGCATTGGTGGGCACTGATGAGGCGGCACTGATTGGCACTGGTAGGCGGCACTGGTAGGTGGCACTGCTTAGCAACAGTGGGGGTCCCGTTTACACAAGCCGGTAATCGGCTTTTTTTTTTTCTCCTCCCGGGATTGGCCCCTTACTCTGATCTGTGATCGGCCGAATCTTAAGGACTTGGTGATCACAGAGCACGCGCCCACCAGGGGGCGCGCTGGCAGCATATGCACAGGAAGACATACAAGGAGGTTAAAATTGACATATTCTGCAATGCATCGTCGCACGTACATGTCATGTTGCTGAGTGGCTGGAGACCTCCAGGGATGCAATATATCAGAGCTGACCCATATT
This sequence comes from Aquarana catesbeiana, assembly GCF_042186555.1. Classification (NCBI taxonomy): domain Eukaryota; kingdom Metazoa; phylum Chordata; class Amphibia; order Anura; family Ranidae; genus Aquarana; species Aquarana catesbeiana. The sequence continues at coordinate 190,370,670 of NC_133325.1, forward strand.
TAAACAGTTTCTGACACCAGACTGTGTTGTACTAGAGCATGCTGGGCTTGTCCATGTGCTTGTACTCTCAGAGCTGCTTAGCCACACTATTTAAGCTGCTAGAATATGTACTGGACATGGTGGACAAGTTTTCATTTTCTGGAAAAACCTTTTAAAGTGTCATTTTCAGCCATTTCCCAGCATAAAAAAAAATCATGGCAAAAGCTATGAGCACTAAGCTTATTTTTACTATTCAGTCTGAAGCTAGTGATTTTTGCAAGCAGAATTTTTAGAACCGTAGTGTGCATACTCTGTGGCATTTATGTTTTTCTGTCTTTTCCTACTTTCTTATAAGTATTACTCTTATTGTAGGTAACATCATGCAGCAATATGTGTCTGAATTTACAAGAAGGTATGCAGCTGTAACAAAGCAGCGGTATGCAGTCAGTGTAACCAGTTCAGTTATGTGTAGTTTATGTTCGGATTTGGCTGTTTTTATATAGATGAGACATGCTTTTATGGCTTAGTGGCAATAAACAGTGACACACTAGCATTTATCTTTGTGATGATTACACTTTCAGATCCCACTGTTTGCAGAGATTTTCATGCACTTGGAAAACAATCGAAGCACCAGCAGACTGAAAGTGATCATCACTGGAGGGTGTTAACTACTCAGCTACCCAACACATACACACACAAGAAGGCACTTTGTGTTTTAAATAGAGTAGCCCCTCACAGAGGTCCTTTCATTTCTAGTTATTCAACTTAATAATTTTTAAATATAGGTTTCATGAAACTGATATGATCAGTTGATATTAGAAAATAAAAGATAGGCAATGGTAAATTAAAAAAAATATTTAAAGTGGTCTTTGGTCTCATGCAGAGTCCAGTTCACTTACATAGTATCTGATACATCAGAGTCACTGGCTCTCATAAATGAGACATAACATTCCTTCATAGTTTCAGTGGTCAACAAGAGTTGTAGCTGCCAATTGCAGCAACTTTTTTTTTTTTTTTTTTACCCATCTTGGGGTGTCGCCGAGTTAATTGCTACCCAATCAAAGGGTCTGAGGGGTGTGCTGAAGGGGTGTTGGAGATATTTTAGCATGCTCAGCAGACGCACTATTATTGCAAATCATTTAAAAACATTCATATCTGCATCTGACAAGGTTTCACAATCCAGCAGCCAACATATGAAACAGAATCAAATTATGTTTTGTTAGAGATCAGATATGATATAGATCTTATACACAGATCTCTGGAGCCTTCTGGACCTTGTAATATGGGTGTGTTTTATGTCTAACTGGATTGACATTCCTCTACATTAGTGTACCCACTTTTTAAAAAGGTAACTCCATCACGGTATGAATTATGGAGATATTATCAAATTTAATTTAACTGCTCCATACCGGGCCAGTTTCGGCATTCCTTTCCTGCATGTAAAAATCATAATTTTTTTTTGCTATATATGTCAGAGACCCTAGGGAATAAAATAGCGGTCATTGCAATTTTTTATCTAACACGGTATTTGCACAGAAATTTTTCAAATGAAATTTTTTGGGAAGAAAAAAACACTTTCTTTCTCGGACATCACGGGACACAGAGCCTCAGTAATTACTGATGGGTTATGTAGGTACCACTAGGTATTGGACACTGGTCACACCCTAATCAGGAAGTTCAACCTCCTATATAATCCCTCCCCTTCCAGGGATACCTCAGTTTTTACGCCAGTGTCTTAGGTAATGGACGTGTAAAGATGTCCTGTGCTGAGCTCCAAAGGGATTATCCTATACTGGGGCAGGCCAGGCGAACCGGATCCATTCCAAAGTTTCTTTTCTAGGCCAAATTGGATGGTACCCGGGCCTCGTGTCTGAAGAAACGAGGTTTTACCTGTAATGCTTCTCTTTTTAGAGAGCTGGACCCCGCATATTAGAAAATGGTTTTTCTAGCCTAATTTCTAGCCGGGTGCTTTACAGGGCCAGAACTGTGGATCCCCCTATTCGTAGGGGGCCCCAGTCTCTGACTTTTTTTTCAAACGGAGCCCACCGTGAGAGGCGAAGATTGGGTTTGTACAACAAACCCTGCGGCTGGATAAGGTAGGGGAGATTCCACAGAATTTTTTAATTCTAGTAGGTTTCTCCTTTAAGGTAAATGCATGCTATGCCTATTGTGACCACTGGGGGCTGCCAAGAGCACAAACCTTCTCATGCTGTTGTCTGTGTCAAGTGTTCGACGCTGCACAAGCTCCTCCGGCCGGCTCCAGGTAGGATGGATGGGGGGCTCTCCTCAGGGATATCTCTCCCCAAACTAGGGGGGGCCGCAGGTGATCTGTAAGGCAGTTAGACACCGCATTTTCACCGCTGTCGTGGCCGCCGCCGCAATTTGCACAGGGCAGGCCCATCACTACCGGCCTCTCTCCCTCCTCCCCCTCCCTCAGCCTCCCCCATGTTGGTTCAGAAGGGTCGGCTAGCACGGAAGCACTCGTTTTTTCAAAAAAGGGGGGGGGGGCAATAGAGGGGGGGCGGGGCATCAGCACAGCGTGCTCAGACGCCCATAGGACTGGCTGCAGGCTATTAAAGGCACTGATTGCAGGTGCACTAAGCCTTCTGGAGGGACACAGAGCTGACGGTCGCATGTAAGGCGGGACACAGGCATTCTCCTAGGCAGCATTTACTAAAGTAACACCAGACTGGGCATTGGGTAGCACGGCTTTTAATCAGACTACATCGCTCAGCAGTCAGTGTTCATCTTGTGATACTTCCACCTTGTTGCTTTGGGGTTCAAGCACCCCAAGAACCAGAGACTCTAGGGGATCTCGTTCAGGTTCTGAGGGCCCCCTGTCTGCAGCATCCTCCCCCCCCCCCGAGGGGCCAGGGACGGCTAGCCAGGGAGAGCCGTCGGGGTCAGGAGCTATACCTGCTTCTGGCACTTCAGCCCCTGTATACATTACACAGGAGGTTTTTTTCCTCAGCCATTAATGGTTTAGAGGAAAGATTAATGGCCGTGATTACATCTTCACTCGGTAGAAGAAAACGCACTAGGCCTTCCTCTGTTCCCCAAGACCCTCAGGAAGAGGAGCTCTGGGAGGAGAGGAATCCTTTTCAGAGGATCGGGATGGGACGGATGATTCCTCTTCGGAGGAATCAGGTGGAGAGGTACCCTCTGCGACTTCCCAAGAGGAGAAAGTCTTAGTGCAGATCCTTACTGGATTGGTCCGCTCCACATTTAAGTTGCCCATATCTGAATCAGTTAAAGAACCCTCTTCTTTTTTAGGGTCACTGAAACCTCCTCAAACAGCACAGGCTTTTCCTGTTCATTACTTGAAAAGCTCCTTTATGCTGAGTGCACGTAGGTCTGCGACTGTTCTGCGATTGCACGTAGGTCTGTGAGTACCTGTGTATTGTCTTGTTGTGTACCTGTGTATTGTCTTGTTGTGTACCTGTGTATTGTCTTGAGTATTAGTGCCAGGAAGCTAGCTGTTAGGTAATTTGGACAGGGTAAAATCCCAAAATCCTCACTAAATTTAATAGGTACGATGCCCGGCGGGTGTGGAGAGGCGACTCTTTGTACATCTTGCCGCATGTATGCGTTCCTTGATCATCCGATCGAGGGCGAATACTGCTGTGCAAAATGTAAGCACGTTGTTTCCCTGGAAGCCCAGGTTCTGAATCTGGGGAAGCAACTGTCAGCACTGAGAAGTCCCTTCATACTAAAGGTGAGCCAGGAATGTACACAGCAGGTGCCGGCAGGGGCCAGCACAGAGGAGGGTGGAGACAAAGAGGTGCAGGCACTAGCAAAGAGTAGATGGGTGACAGTCAGGAGGGGTAGAGGGGGAAGTGCCAGAGAGGCCGATCCAGGACTGGAGCATCCCAATAAGTACGCTCCATTGAGTGACATTGGTGAAACCAGTCAGGGACCAGCACTGCTGGAGATGAGGGACTCTCCTAGCTGCCAGGGGAAGAACTCCTCCAGTGAGAGTGGGGGGGGGCAGCAAAGGGAAAGGAAAGACAGATTCTGGTGGTAGGGGACTCAATTCTTAGAAGGACAGAGAGGGCAATCTGTAACCAAGACCTGAAGCGCCGAACAGTATGTTGTCTACCGGGCACTCGGGTTCGGCAAATCAGGGATCTTGTGGACAGATTACTGGGAGGGGCTGGGGAAGACCCGGCTGTCATGATGCACGTTGGCACCAATGACAAAGTCAGAGGCAGATGGAGTGTCCTAAAGAACGATTTTAGGGACTTAGGTGCTAAATTGAGGAAAAGGACCTCCAAGGTAGTATTCTCAGGAATACTACCGGTACATCGAGCCACACCAGAAAGGCAGAGGGAGATTAGGGAAGTAAACAAGTGGCTGAAGAGCTGGTGTAGTAAGGAGGGGTTTGGGTTCCTGGAGGACTGGGCCGACTTCTCAGTCGGTAACCGGTACTATAGAAGGGACGGACTGCACCTAAATGAGGAGGGTGCAGATCTGCTGGGAATGAAGATGGCCAAAAAGTTAGAGGGGTTTTTAAACTAGGCGATGGGGGGGAGGGTCCAGAGACAGTGATAGCCAGCGCGGAAGATATTCCAGAGGGTAGTATTGGGGGCATTAGTGGTAGGTTAACCAAAGCACAAAAACACAAGGTGAGTATAGTAGCAAGTCCTAGTTGCAATTTTGAAACACCCAATACGAGAACAATATGCGACCGGTCTAAACTATGTGGCATGTTCACCAATGCCAGGAGCATGGCGGACAAGATGGGTGAACTAGAGATACTGTTGTACAAGGAGGATTTGGATTTTGTGGGAAATTCAGAGACCTGATTCAACAGCTCTCATGATTGGCTGGCAAACATTCAAGGGTATACCCTATACCGCAAGGATAGAGAGGGTAAAAAAGGGGGAGGGGTATGCCTATATATCAAGAATAATGTACAAGCGAATGTGAGAGATGACATCACTGAGGGAGCTAGAGAGGAGGTGGAATCCTTATGGGTAGAGCTCCAAAGGGATGAAGCTAAGGGGAAAATAATACTGGGAGTATGCTATAGGCCCCCTAACCTGAGGGAGGAAGTGGAGACGAATCTCCTATCACAAATTGGATTAGCAGCAAGGATGGGAAGTGTTATCATAATGGGGGATTTTAATTATCCAGACATAGACTGGGCGGAGGGAACCGCGCATTCATTTAAGGCTCGCCAGTTCCTTAATGTCTTGCAGGACAATTTTATGGGTCAGATGGTAGACGCACCAACTAGAAATAAAACATTACTGGATCTATTGATTACCAACAATACAGACCTGATCACAGATGTGGAAATACAGGGCAATTTAGGTAACAGCGATCACAGGTCAATTAGTTTCAGTATAAATCACACAAATAGGAAACATGAAGGGAACACAAAGACACTGAATTTCAAAAGAGCCAACTTCCCTAAACTACAAACCTTGCTAAAAGGCATAAATTGGGATAAAATATTAGGAACAAAGAATACAGAAGAGAGATGGGTTTGCTTTAAGAGCATATTAAATAAGGGCATTAGCCAATGTATCCCATTGGGTAATAAATTTAAAAGAGCGAACAAAAATCCTGGATGGCTTAACTCCAATGTAAAAATGCATATAAAAGCAAAGGAGAAAGCCTTCAAAAATACAAGGTTGAGGGATCATCCTCAGTATTCAGACTTTATAAAGAATGCAATAAGAAATGTAAGGGTGCAATTAGGACGGCTAAGATAGAACATGAAAGACACATAGCGGAGGAGAGCAAAAAAAATCCCAAGAAATTCTTTAAGTATGTAAACAGTAAAAAAGGGAGGACAGACCATATTGGCCCCATAAAGAATGAGGAAGGACATCTGGTTACAAAGGATGGGGAGATGGCAAAGGTATTGAATTTATTCTTCTCCTCAGTCTTCACGAGTGAATCGGGGGGCTTCTGTAACCAAAAGTACAGTGTTTATCCTCATGACACAACACAGGAAGCACCTCCATGGTTAACAGAGGACGGAATTAAAATTAGACTTGAGAAACTTAACATTAATAAATCACCGGGACCAGATGGCTTGCATCCGAGGGTACTTAGGGAACTCAGTCAGGTGATTGCCAGACCATTGTTCCTAATTTTTACAGACAGTCTATTGACTGGAATGGTACCAGCTGATTGGAGAAAAGCCAATGTAGCACCAATATTTAAAAAGGGCCCAAAAAACATCCCTGGGAATTACAGACCAGTTAGCCTAACATCAATAGTATGTAAACTCTTGGAGGGGATGATAAGGGACTATATACAAGATTTTAGTAATAAGAACGATATCATTAGCAGTAATCAGCATGGATTCATGAAGAATCGTTCTTGCCAAACCAATCTATTAACCTTCTATGAGGAGGTGAGTTGCCATCTAGATAAAGGAAGGCCCGTAGACATGGTGTATCTGGATTTTGCAAAAGCATTTGACACAGTTCCCCATAAACGTTTACTGTACAAAATAAGGTCCATTGGCATGGACCATAGGGTGAGTACATGGATTGAAAACTGGCTACAAGGGCGTGTTCAGAGGGTGGTGATAAATGGGGAATACTCAGAATGCTCAGGGGTGGGTAGTGGGGTTCCCCAGGGTTCTGTGCTGGGACCAATCCTATTTAATTTGTTTATAAACGACCTGGAGGATGGGATAAACAGTTCAATCTCTGTATTTGCAGACGATACTAAGCTAAGCAGGGCAATAACTTCTCCGCAGGATGTGGAAACCTTGCAAAAAGACCTGAACAAATTAATGGGGTGGGCGACTACATGGCAAATGAGGTTCAATGTAGAAAAATGTAAAATAATGCATTTGGGTGGCAAAAATATGAATGCAATCTATACACTGGGGGGAGAACCTCTGGGGGAATCTAGGATGGAAAAGGACCTGGGGGTCCTAGTAGATGATAGGCTCAGCAATGGCATGTAATGCCAAGCTGCTGCTAATAAAGCAAACAGAATATTGGCATGCGTTAAAAGGGGGATCAACTCCAGAGATAAAATGATAATTCTCCCGCTCTACAAGACTCTGGTCCGGCCGCACCTGGAGTATGCTGTCCGGTTCTGGGCACCAGTCCTCAGGAAGGATGTACCGGAAATGGAGCGAGTACAAAGAAGGGCAACAAAGCTAATAAAGGGTCTGGAGGATCTTAGTTATGAGGAAAGGTTGCGAGCGCTGAACTTATTCTCTCTGGAGAAGAGACGCTTGAGAGGGGATATGATTTCAATTTACAAATACTGTACTGGTGACCCCACAATAGGGATAAAACTTTTTCGCAGAAGAGAGTTTAATAAGACTCGGGGCCACTCATTACAATTAGAAGAAAAGAGGTTTAGCCTTAAACTACGTAGAGGGTTCTTTACTGTAAGAGCGGCAAGGATGTGGAATTCCCTTCCACAGGCGGTGGTCTCAGCGGGGAGCATTGGTAGCTTCAAGAAACTATTAGATAATCACCTGAATGACCACAACGTACAGGGATATGTAATGTAATACTGACACATAATCACACACATAGGTTGGACTTGATGGACGTGTGTCTTTTTTCAACCTCACCTACTATGTAACTATGTATGAGTGGGATCACCCAGATAAACGTTTTTTTCCACCGAAAAAGTTTTCAACACTTTATCCTATGGAAGAAAAGTTTATGAAAATGTGGGGAGTACCGGCCATTGATGCCGCCATTGCCTCCGTAAATAATAGTCTGACTTGTCCTGTAGAAGATGCTCAGGGATCCTGTAGATAAAAAGATGGAATCCCTATTGAAGGATGTTTTCTCCTTAGCAGGCTCAACCTGCAGTAGCAGCGATTGGAGTCTGTCAATACCTAAGAGACCATGTTAAGCAGGTCATCAAGGTTTTACCTGAACAGCAGGCCCAGGGGTTGGCTAACCTTCCAGCGGCCTTATGTTATGTTGTTGAGGCCATCAGAGATTCTATCATGCAAACCTCTCGTCTGTCGCTGGGGTTAGTGCATATACGTAGAATCCTATGGTTGAAAGGTTGATCAGCCGAAGCACCATGTAAGAAGCTCCTGGCTGGTTTTCCATTTCGTGGTGAAAGGTTGTTTGGAGAAGACTTGGATAATTATATCAAGAGAATCTCTTGTGGGAAAAGCACTCTCTTACCTGTTAAGAAGAGTAAGCGTCCCTCTTTCAAACAGACTCTTTCCCCAGCACCAGGGGCTTCAGCCTCCAGGCAGTCTCGACGGCCTCCTCCGTCTGGGTCCAGAGACAAGAGTCAACCCCAGGGACAAAAGAAGTCCTGGGGGGAAGAAGCCTACTAGGCAAAACACTAAGACCTCTGCATGAGGGGGCGCCACTGCGACAGTTCTCAGGGCTCTGGCAGGAGGATTTCCAGGACAGATGGGTAATCTCCACGGTAACCTTAGGGTACAAGCTGGAGTTTCAGGAATTTCCTTCTCCTCGTTTCCTCAGGTCAAGTGTCCCCAGGGATCCAGAGAGAAAGCAGTCGCTTCTTCTAGCGTTAGAGTGACTTTTGTCGCAGGAGGTTATTATGGTAGTTCCCGTGAAGGATCAAGGATTGGGCTTCTATTCCAACCTTTTTACGGTCCAAAAACCAAATGGGGATGTCAGACCCATTTTGGATTTAAGGGATCTGAACCGATTCCTAAGGATTCAATCCTTCCGCATGGAATCAATTCGGACAGTAGTCTCCACCCTGCAGGGAGGAGAATTTCTGGCGTCAATAGACATCAGAGATGCATATCTGCATGTGCCCATTTTTCCTGCTCATCAGAAGTTTCTGTGCTTCGAGATAGGGGGGCGCCATTTTCAGTTTGTGGCTCTGCCTTTTGGGATAGCCACTGCACCTCGAGTGTTCACAAAGGTCTTGGCTCCTCCTCTGGCCAGATGAAGGGCTCAGGGTATAGCTGTCATAGCATACCTAGACAACCTGCTCCTGATAGACCGGTCGGTAGCCTCCTTGAACGGGAACTTGAGGACCACAGTCAAGTATCTGGAACACCTAGGTTGGATCCTCAACCTAGAAAAATCTTTCCTAAAACCAGTACTAAGACTGGAGTATTTGGGTCTGATCATAGATACAAGCCAGGAGAAAGTATTTCTACCTCAGGCAAAGATCACTGCCTGGCAGTCAGGACCAAGAAGGGTCCCTCTGTCTGCCTTTGTATGAGGCTGCTGGGAAAGATGGTGTCTTCCTTCGAAGCCGTTCCCTATGCTCAGTTCCATTCAAGACTACCGCAGCACAGTATTCTGTCGGCCTGGAACAAGAAGGTTCAGGTATTAGACCTTCCGATGCACCTGTCTCAGGCGGTGCGTCAGAGCCTCAATTGGTGGCTCATACCCAAAAATCTGCAGAAGGGAAAATCCTTTCTGCCGGTTACCTGGACGGTGGTAACAACAGATGCCAGTCTGTCGGGTTGGGGAGCAGTTCTGGAACAGTCTGTGGTTCAGGGGGTATGGTCCAAGACCGAGCAGACCTTACCCATCAACATTCTGGAGATCCGTGCAGTATATCTTGCCCTAAATACCTGGACTATCAGGCTACAGTGTTGCCCGGTCAGGATCCAGTCCGACAATGCCACAGCAGTGGTTTATGTCAATCATCAGGGAGGCACCAGGAGCCGAGCTGCTCAAAAGGAGGTGAACCAGATCCTAGTCTGGGCAGAGAAGCATGTGCCATGCATATCGGCAGTTTTTATTCCGGGGATAGAGAACTGGCAGGCGGACTATTTAAGTCGCCAGCAGTTACTTCCAGGGGAATGGTCTCTGCATCCCGATGTCTTTTGGGCCATATGCCAAAGATGGGGGGTTCCAGATGTAGATCTCTTTGCATCCCGATTCAACAAAAAGACAGATTTGTGGCAAGGACAAAAGATCCTCTTGCACACGGGACGGATGCGTTGGTGATTCCGTGGCATCGGTTCTCACTTATTTATGCATTCCCGCCTATTCTGCAACTGCCACGACTCCTTTGCAGGATCAGGCAGGAAAGGAAGTCAGTACTTCTGGTGGCCCCCACTTGGCCCAGAAGGACGTGGTATGCAGAAATAGTAAGGATGACGGTGGGTTCCCCGTGGACACTACCGGTACGCCCAGACCTGTTTTCTCAGGGTCCAGTGTTCCATCCTACTTTACAAACGCTAAATTTGATGGTTTGGCTATTGAGACCCACGTTCTGAAGAGTCGTGGGCTTTCAGGTCCTGTGATATCTACCTTGATCAATGCAAGGAAGCCAGCTTCCAGAATAATTTATCATAGAGTCTGGAAAGCTTATATATCCTGGTGTGAATCCAGGGGTTGGCATCCCAGAAAATATATGATTGTTAGAATTCTTGATTTTCTACAATTGGGATTGGAGATGAAGCTGGCCTTGAGTACCATCAAGGGCCAGGTCTCGGCCTTATCAGTATTATTTCAACGGCCACTTGCTTTGCATTCTTTGGTCCGAAACTTTATGCAGGGGGTGACGCGTCTTAATCCTCCGGTTAAGGCGCCCCTAAACCCCTGGGACTTGAACTTGGTTCTGTCTGTGTTACAGAAACAGCCTTTTGAACCAATATGTCAGATTCCTTTGGTCTTGCTGACAAGGAAGTTAATTTTTCTGGTGGCCATCTCTTCTGCTAGAAGAGTATCAGAATTAGCAGCTCTTTCCTGTAAAGAGCCTTATTTGATTGTACACAAGGATAGAGTGGTACTGCGCCCTCATCCTAGTTTTTTACCGAAGGTGGTTTCAGATTTTCATCTAAACCAAGACATTGTTCTACCTTCCTTTTTTCCAGATCCCTGTTCTCCGGAAGAAAGATCACTACATTCTTTGGATGTAGTGAGAGCAGTTAAGGCTTATCTGGAACCGACTGCTCAGATTCGCAGAACGGATGTTTTGTTTGTGCTGCCAGACGGTCCCAGTAGAGGACAAGCAGCATCAAAAGCTACCATTTGTAAATGGATTCGACAATTGATCATTCAAGCTTAAGGTTTGAAACAGAGGATTCCTCCGTTTCAGATCAGGGCACATTCCACAAGGGCTATTAGTGCTTCTTGGGCAGTGCATCACCAGGCCTCTATGGCTCAGATCTGCAAGGCCGCAACCTGGTCTTCAGTCCATACATTCACCAGTTATTATCAGGTGGATGTGAAAAGGCATGAGGATATCGCCTTTGGGCGTAGTGTTCTGCAGACAGCGGTACAAGGTCCTCAGGTCTGATTGTATCCTACTTGGTTGTGATTTCCCCCCCCTCAGTTGGCATTGCTTTGGGACATCCCATCAGTTATTATTGTGGCTCTGTGTCCCGTGATGTCCGAGAAAGAAAATAGGATTTTTTATAACAGCTTACCTGTAAAATCCTTTTCTTTCAATGGACATCACGGGACACAGAGGTCCCGCCCCTCTTCTAATACACTTTTATATTGCTTTGCTACAAAACTGAGGTATCCCTGGAAGGGGAGGGATTATATAGGGGGTTGAACTTCCTGATTAGGGTGTGACCAGTGTCCAATACCTAGTGGTACCTACATAACCCATCAGTTATTACTGCGGCTCTGTGTCCCGTGATGTCCATCGAAAGAAAAGGATTTTACAGGTAAGCTGTTATAAAAAATCCTATTTTCATGAAAAAAAAAAAAAACCCAGTAAAGTTAGCCCAATTTATTTGTATGATGTAAAAGATGTTATACCAAGTAAATAGATGCCTAACATTTCATGCTTTGAAATTGCTCACACCCATGGAATGGCGCTAAACTTCGGTACTTAACAATCTCTATAGGCTACGCTTTAAAATTTTTTACAGGTTACCAGTTTAGAGTTACAGAGGAGGTCTTGCACTAGAATTATTGCTCTCACTCTAATGTTCACGGCGATACCTCACGTGTGGTTTGAACATCGTTTACATATGCGAACACGACCTTTCTTATGCTTTTCGCTGCTTTGTGCGAGCACGAGCGGATGGGGGCGCATTCATTTTTTTTTTTTATTTTACAAGGGATGTTTACATGGCCTAGGTCCATAGGTTATGACAGGTCCTCTTTATGGAAAGATCTGGGGTCTATAAGACCCCACATTTCTCCTCTAGGCTGTAAAGACTGAGATAAAAAAAAAGATCTCAGGCTACCCAGCTGACACACGGCAGTGTTTACTACTTCTAGGGCTGGACGTGACGTCATTTTGTCACCCTCTTGAGAGGATAAGGATGTTCAGAACAGTACGACTCCCCTATTCTTCCCACTCAATTTGGGTTTGTCAGACCTAATTATAATCAAAACCTTGTCATATATTAACAGTTCTACCAACATGACCTATTTGTCATATAGATTGATTTTCATCCAATTCCACAATACATTCATGTACAAGTAAAAAAAAAATCTACTATTCTGCTTTCATAAATTGAGAATGTGCAAGCATAAATAGAAGCAGACATACAGTGACAAAGTATATAATTGGATCCAGGTGGTGTTCATGCACCATACACATGCGTTCACAGTGTGGCCTGCGGCGAGGCATCAGTACGTGCTTTGACATGCTGTATTTTCTTTTACCTCTAAGTTTCTGTCTATTATTTTAAATAAATTGTTTGGTAGTTTTACACTGTGTGTCCTCTGTTCTCCTCCATGAGTGTGGATGCGACCTGATCTGACATGCTGATCCTTGGAATCATTGGAACCAGAAGCTGGTGTCCTGCTATTACCATTGATGAATGTCTGGAGGTCTGTTAATTACACGCCTGGCTGATCTCTGGTGGGGAACCTTTCATATTTGCTAAGAGGCCAATCTTATTTGTGGTGAAGGGCACAAGTGTCTTGGTTGTGTAGCACCCTGGTGTTTAGGCAGGGTTGCTAACAAATTTAGTTTGCCAGGTAGTAATTGTCCTGGCTAATTGTTAGGAGATCCACTGACTTCCTCCTAATTCTGGAATTGCTGCACTTTTCTCTTCTGTCACTAAGTGACATTGTAGCTGGTGACATTAGATCGACAAGTGCATAGCAAGGACAGATTATGAATGGATGGGGGGTGTCAGACAATAGGAAAGGGTTACTTTAGTCCCTTGGCCTGCCGGGAGATCATATTTATTTGGGTGGAGTCAGGTGGTTGGGGTTCTGTGCCACCTGGACGGCTGTCTGGGTGGATGTGTGTTATGTCGTCTCGGGCTGATGGGCCAGGAGCTTGAGGCCTATCCCGGGGACACCTGGCTGCTAGGCTGCCTGAGGCCTATCCAGGAGCATGAGAAGCAGCGTGGGTTTGGATTTTCAGGATTGGAGTCCAACCAAGTTGTAAAGGTTCAGCCGGATGGGGAACCAGTTGTGATCAGAAGTAAAGGGGAAACAGTCGCCACTAAGGGACCATCTACCTTATTACCAGAGACTACCGTGAGTAAACTTGAGCCAGTACCAGAGCAGTCTTCTCATCAGCTGGGGACAATGAAGAAGAGGGAACACTTCAGCGAGTGCCAAGTCAGGGACCCAGCAGGTTAGTGGGGGTGACCCTTGAGGAGTATACAGCGGCTTAGCTGTGGAAGAGCTCAGGAGATCCAGGGATGACTGGGATCTGGAAGTCTAGTGAGAGACTGGGAGCTCAGTGAGTGCAGACCTACAGTGGGATACTGTGAGATAAGAAATGGACTGTTCTGTGTTACCAAATGTTAGGTACAACTACCTTTTAGTGATTTACAAGTTCAGTACCATAGGAGACAGCGGTCCTACCTATACAGATGTGGCATCCGGCTGGAGGCCTTTCCTTTGTATAGCTGTCTTCCTCTAGTGTCTCGGAGTCTGCCAATTAACATTGCACCTACCTAAGGGTGTCCCGGTCCTAACCCGCTCTCCCACAGTTCTTGCTAAGAGACAATAAATTTCTTGTTCGCATTCAAAAAGTGACTGACGCCCATCATTTCATCTTGCATTACACCCACCATGCCTGGTAGCCCACTTTACACGGAAGGATGTTGGCTCTCCCTAACTCTTGAGGTCACCATTAGGCTTCTGGGGGCCCGGGACTCTGCTACAGTTGTCTCTTCAATATACGTTCACAGAGTCCGTGGCTGGTTGAATCTTTTCACTTTTTTTTTTTTTTACAATCACTTTTTTCTTAAGACAAATTCCAACATACAACATAGAAGTACACATTACACAGGGTATCTATATAAATCCTTTCAATAAGCCGCTGCAGTTTTACTGCGGCAGAATGGCACAGCTGGGCGAAATGACATTACCTTACGTTGCTTCGCCTTTTGGCCACCAGGGGGAACATGTGCCATGAGCCGATGCAAGTGCCCAGCGAGCACGATGACCCCTAGGCTCCCGCGATCGCTCATGACAGAGCGAGAACCGGGATCTGTGTGTGTAAACACACAAATCCCGGTTCTCTCAGGGGAGTAGAAACAGATTGCGTATTTATACTATGTATGAACACCGCTCTCTCTCTCCTCCTAGACAGTCCCATCCCCCTACAATTAGAACACCTTGCCGGAACCCTTTAACCCCTTGTGCGCCCCCTAGTGTTAACCCCTTTCCCTGCCAGTGACATTTATACAGTAATCTGTGCATGTTTATAGCACTGATCGCTGTATAATGGTCGATGGTGCCAAAAATGTCTAAAAAATGTCTGCCGCAATCGTAGTCCCGATAAAAATCACAGATCGCCACCATTACTAGTAAAAAAAAAAAAATTAATAATAAAAATGCCATAAAGCTATCCCCTATTTTGTAGACGCTATAACTTTTGCGCAAACCAATTAATACGCTTATTGCGATTTTTTTTTTTTGGTCAAAAATATGTAGAAGAATACATATCGGTCTAAACTGAGGAAAAACATTGTTTGTTTTTTGTTTTTTGATAAAAAATGTGGGATATTTATTATAGCAAAAAGTAAAAGATATATTGTGTTTTTTCTTTTCAAATTTGTCGCTCTTCTTTTGTTTATAGCGCAAAAAATAAAAAACGCCGAGGTGATCAATTACCACCAAAAGAAAGCTTTATTTGTGGGAAAAAAAGGATGTCAATTTTGTTTGGGTACAGCGTCAGTTAAAGCGACGCAGTGCCATATCGAAAAAAAATGGACTAGTCATTAAGCAGCCAAATCTTCTGAGGCTGAAGTGATTAAGAAGGAGGCTTTACAGCACCCTATTACGTGTATCAAATAATCTACAGAAAAACAAACAAAAAAGAAAAGTGTATAATTTCATATTGCTATTATCGTGTTCTATTATATTTAGTATTTTTATTCAGTATGACCGCCCCCTACTACTTCATATATCTCTCCTTTTCTTTTCAATATTCCAGTCCACCCTTCTTGTGTGGTTTTCGTTACGTGTTGTCTATCCCGTGCGTAATTTGCTATTATAAATTATCCTCTTCGTTTTAACCACATGCTGACCAGCGCACGACGATATACGTCGGCACAATGGCACAGCTGGGCAAATGGGCATACAGGTATGTCCCCTTTAAATCGCGGCATAGTGGGCACACCCACCGTGTCCGCGGGTCCTGTGGACTCTATGTCCGCCGGTGCCCGCGATTGTGTCACGGAGCGGCAGAACATCACTTTTGTTTGGGTGCATCGTCGCACGACCGCGCAATTGTCAGTTAAAGCGACACAGTGCCGTATCGCAAAAAGTGCTGTGGTCAGCAGGGGGGGTAAATCCTTCCGGGGCTGAAGTGGTCGATGACATCAATCATCTCTCCACTGTGCCTCGCAGGGGGGAGAGAGTAGGAAACCCCCCACCCCCTCCAATTTCCCCTCACAAGATGCATCCCACAGACTATCCGATCCAAAACACAGTACTATCCCCCATAGGGTTTAATCGGCCCCTATTTCTGAGGAGTAGTACAGCCATCCTGCCACGTGTCTTTAAATTTATTCTGTTGGTCCTTAATCCTATGTATCCATCCCTCTGTATCTATTATTTTTTCTACCTCTCTTCCAATCCATTATAGTGGGACATCCAGACTGTTTCCAAAATCTAGATATCAATATTTTAGCTGCATTTAGCAAGTGTGGAGTAACACTTCTCTTCTAAAACCCTGCAGATGATGGCATCCCATGAAAGAGAAAATGTAATGAAGAGGGTTCTGTAGGTCTAAGTGTCATTTTCTTAATCCAAGGATCTATTGCCTCCCAGAATACTTTAATCTTTGGGCAATGCCACCATAAATTAACCCCTTTAATTAATCCCCTCCAGCAGTTAACATCCGCTGATGGGTATAACTGAGCCAGTCGAACCAGTGTACGATATCATCTTGTCAAGAACTTATACCACAGCTCCTGTATATGGGAACTTATTGAGGTATGGTGTGTTGCCCCTATCACCCTTTTAATTTGTTCAAATGTGAAGTTATAACCCAGCTCCCTTTCCCATTCTCAGATAAAATTGGGAGTTGTCATATTTTGGGCACTCAGAACAAGCTTATACATTCGAGACAACATATGGCCCGGCTCTGATAAGTTAACACACCCTTCCTCAAAAATAGTAAGCGGGTTCGCTGGCCTAACCTGATGCTTCCACTTATTAAACAGGTGTGTCAATTGATGATATTTCGATACGGTCATTGGTATTTCCCCCAGTCACAAAACCAATTCTGCCAATGGTAGCAATTTACCCTGTGGGGCCACGCTAGCACCGTTACCCTTCCCATCCATCCCCCAACGGTCTAAACTCCCTTTCTCTTCCCCCGGGAGAAACCAGAGGAATCCTTCAAATGGTGTCATTGGGGGGGGGGGGGCAAACTCTCCTGTGCTATTCATTCTGTCCCAAATAGATACTGTTGTTTTAGTTAATGGTGAAGCATATTCTGATAGCCCCCTATATGAAACCAGAATCCAAGGGGCTCCGGTCAGGTTCCTACCCGCTAGTGTTTTCTCCAGAGGCACCCAAAGTTTATCAGCAGAGTCATGGCACCAGTTCATAATGCGAACCAGGGCTATGGCTCTGTAATAAGTCACTATGTCCGGAAGTCCCACCCCACCCTCCCGTTTTGGTCTCCTCAAAATCTCCTCAAAATCTCATATGCCAACCTAGGGTGTTTATCTCCCCACACAAAGGTCGTACACTGTGTCAGGAAAGGTTCTACCTGCTGGTGGCGCTTTCGGACATTTGGCTTGCAGTACTGATGTCCACCAGCAGGTGTCACCTGGTAGTCTTGAACTGTCAGGAAAGGTTTCACCTGCTGCCGGTGTCTTGCCGAGAAAGTTCCCTCGGCGGATAAGGACCCCCCCCTGTACTGCGCAGGCGCATCACCTGCGCAGTACGAACTACTATCAGCCGCCGGAGATAGCCGAAGCTCAAAATGTTCAATCAGCTGTACAAGGCGCCTGCGCCCTAGGTCCAGGTTCCTTCCCCACCATCCAAGTGGACCTAGAGGGGGAATAAAAAAGAGCCGAGCGAAGCGAGGCCATGCCCGAAGCGTGGCGAGCGAAGCGAGCCCACGAGGGGCCCTCTTACAGGCTCCGTGTACAGCTGATTTTCACCTATTCACCTTCGGCTATTTCCGCCGGATCCTACTGCGCAGGCGCAGCGCCTGCGCAGTAGAGGGGGGTCCTTATCCGCCGAGCGGAACTTTCTCGGCAGAACAATCTGATCCTTGGGCCGCAGTACTGGCATCCACCAGCGGATGTGTCCCGGCAGTGTGGAGCCGACATTATCTCCTGCAATCAGGCGTCACCTAAGCCTGATTGCAGGCGATGTGTATTAATACCCGGCAAACACACACACACTTGCCTTGGTATCTTCCTTGCGCCCTGGCCTGAATCTGTGATCTCTGACCCTGACTCTGAACCTGGTACCTGAACCCTGTACCTGAACCTGTCCCTCCTGTGACCCTGTTACCTTTGCCCTGCAGACTGATCCGCCTATCCTCTCCCTGTCCTGTTTGCTCCCTGCCCCCATCTGCTGATCTCCCGTTGATGACCCTGGCCTGGCTAAGTTTAAGATTCTGGCATTCCCCATTTGTTGTATATACCTGTCTGACTGTTATTATTTGTGGGTCTCTGGTAGTTGGTTTGTTGTGCACTTTGTTGTATTAGGAGGTGTTTGTATTTATATTTCACTTTAATAAATTACTCTATTTTCACTTTACGTGCATTTGGTTCCCTCTGTTGCTGTCCACGCAGTTCTGGTCACACCTGATTCATGACGCACTGATTTCTCAACATTTATTTTAAAATTACACACAAGGCCAAATCTATCTATTACCAATATCCGTTCCGTCAAAGACTCTTGGGGAGACGAAAGATACAACAGTAGATCTTCTGTGAAATAATAAAGTGTGGTGCTAAAAATAGTGTTATTGGTCAAATGACAGTGATATCTAAAGGGAAGGTACCAGACCCTGAAGTGTGTACCACCTAGTGATGGTTTTATGAAGTGTGTAAAAAGAAGATGAAATCTCTTTATAAAACACCATAAAAACAAATAAATAACAAAAACAATAAAAAATTAGGTGTATAGATGTGAGAACACGTATAAACGGTGAAAAATGTATCCATAACCAATATATGAATTAGGTAAGAATTAAATATATAAAGTAACACATTCCAAAAATGACTCAAAAATCAAACACAATGAATATACAAAATACCACAGTGTACTGTAATGTCGTGTTCAACAAGGCAAAGCCAGGGTGTGCAGCCATGGGTCCATTAGAGTAGTGAGTATGTGCAAATACTTAGAGTCCATTATTAAACAATGAGGTGGTCTCAGTTAACTCCGTGACAGCCTGGATACAAGCAGTCCTTATATAAGATAAGTGGGAACTGTTGGGAGTGTCCTTGTATATGAATGGATTTTGCTCTTGGTATGGTGGTATCAACCCAAAGGAATAAGCAAAAAATGCCCTTACCAGACAAGGTGGACTCACAGGCCCTTGGCGGTGAGTCAAAAGAGCTTGTACCGTCAAGCGGTGTGATACAACGAACCATATGGAGGTCCAGGACAGGGTCTCATCAGATGTCACCAGATGGCGTGTCCCTGGAGTGGCTAGACCGGAATCAGATGTCTTCAATGTTCAGCCTCGAATATCAGGAGAGATCACTTCCTCAACGACAATCCATATGGATAGGCAAATAAAAGAAAAAACTTCCACATAGTGTGAACCCTTTTTTTAAAAATGTTGTAACGTTTTTAGTATCAAAAGATTTTTTCCCCCAAAAAATACAGATATGGTCAGTAAAAACTCGGCCCAAAAGGCAAGAAAATATAAAAAGTTTAGCACAGTAGGTGATGGTAGGGGTAAAAACACAGGAAGCTGACGCGTTTCGTCCTCAAAGACTTCTGCTGGGGTATAAATTAGCCCCCCATCCACTGCGCTTTATATATTACAAATAACAATCAATTAGAACAGCTGATTAGGGGTAATACACGGCATGACTTCCGGGTTTGACGGCGTCACCGGTGACCAACGGTCATGTGGTGTTCCAGCGGCCAATCGTATCCCCACATGGCTGGTCAAGAACCAACCCTCGCTTCTGTCCTCCGGTCAACATTAATGCGTCCTTCCTACTATCTCAATGGTCATGTACCGATCACATGATCTGTTCTGTAAGGAGTGACGCAAGGCCGCTCAAAGCTTGATCACAGAAGGTAGGAAGTGGGGGCTTGCCAGTCCGAGACCTGGAACGCAGACATTGCGACGGTCTGGGATAAAAGGGTCTTTTTGAATCTGAATCTGTGTGACCCGGTCAAGTAACTGAAGTCAAATCGCTGAGTGATTTCATATTGCATACTGTTTTGAAAGTGCATGTAGCGAAAGTGATATACATAAATGGATCTTTCATGTGACATTCGTATACAACACCATAAAAACAGTGAAAAAAGTAAAATATGCAAAAAAGCTAAATATGGTAATAAACATAAAAATTGAAAGAAAGGGGGTTTGTAAAAACAAACCATAATTGACGACCTGGGTAAAATCGTATTCATGAGACATATATAAAAATATAAGCCATTCATGAACAAGAAAATCATATATAGGTGATACTGAATATAGCCCTTAATGAGAGGGGGAGAAAAGGAGATATGTATATATCTGTATCACAGCCAGAATCAACCACTCAAACAATACTGAAATAAAGATGTTGTATTGATATATTAAATGAAAAAAAGGAAATATGGAAGAACTAAAGGTAAATAAATGGAGATAAAAAAACACAGAAATAGCAATAAATGTAATGTAATGATTTCAGTGACTAGTGTTGTACTAATCTATAGAAATAAAAATAAACTAAAAAATAAAAATATCATTCAATGAGATATTAGGCTCCTAAATGATTTACATAAAGTTTCAGTGAAACCTCACAGTAAATGTAATGTGATGATTTCAGTGACTAGTATTGTACTAATCTATAGAAATAAAAATAAAAAATGAACTAAAAAATATATATATCATTCAAAGGAGATAATTGACTCCTAAATGATTTACATAAAGTTTCAGTGGGGCCTCACCGGAGGCTTAATAGAAAGCACCCCAGGGTCCCGATCTGAGTAGGATCAAAAGAGATCGCAGGGAAAAAATGGCGATCTGTAAATCTATGTGGTCCAGAGAAATCTAAAACTAACCCTGAGAGGGGCATCAATGCTTATGATTGATTAATGAAAGCATTGATATCCCAATCAATGTTGAGTCCATGCGGTGCATAGCATTTTATGAGGTGTATCCAAAAAGTTTCTAATTTAGAAACACCTCTCACATTCGGTTCCCCCCTCCAGTGCGGAACAAATTTATCTATGATTTGAAATTTTGTTCCTGATGGATTTTGATTGTGGTAGTGTAGATAGTGTTTAGGTACACTATGGTTTGTGCGTCCTTTTTTTATAGCTGTAATGTGTTCGTTCACTCGTATAGCAAAATTGCGTATTGTGCGCCCTATATATTGTTTTCCACAAGGGCAGATGATGAGATATACGATGAACTTAGTAGTGCATGTGGCAAATTGTTTCATCCTATATTCCCTCCCAGTTGTGTATGACGTAAATGTTTCGATTTTCCGTGCTTTGCAGGTATTAAGTCTACATACTGTACATTTCGTGCAGGGATAGAAGCCTTTAAAATCATGGAAAAAAGATGGAACTTTCGGGGGTCTATTACGCCTGGTGCAATCTGCCCTCCTATTGCTGGTGCACCTTTGTAGATCACTCCAGCTCGTTCGGGGAGTAGTGGGCCCAATATGCGGTCGTTTTATAGTGCTTTCCAGTGTCTAGAGATAATATCCTTTATCTGTTTATGTTGAATGGAGTAGTTGGTAAGGAAAGCCCATCTGTGTCTATTATCAGGAGGTCTCCTGGGTTGTTCATCCAACAGCGATGATCGATCAATACGGGCCACTTTTTGGATTTCATAATCAATTTGTCCTCTATCGTATCCCTTTTCTTGGAACCTAGATTTAATGGTCTCAGCCTGCACGTAATAATCTGATAAAAGGGAACAGTTACGTCTGATTCTCATCAGTTGGCTCTCATCAGTTGTCCACGCAGTTCTGGTTACACCTGATTCATGATGCACTGATTTCTCAACATTTATTTTAAAATTACACACAAGGCCAAATCTATCTATTACCAATATCAGTTCCGTCAAAGACTCTTGGGGAGACGAAAGATACAACAGTAGATCTTCTGTGTAAGATGAGATCTTATGTTCCGTTGATCCGATACAAATCCCCTTAATCCTCCTATTTCCTCTAATCGTTCATAGGAAGGGCTCCAGCACCATCGCAAATAACAATGGAGACAATGGGCATCCCTGCCTAGTCCCATTCAGTATCTCAAAATAATCTGATAATCTACCATTGACCTTAACTCTTGCTCTAGGATCTGCATACCATGCCATCACCCACCCCATCATCCGTTCTCTCAGACCCATCTCCCTCAAAATTCTGACCATAAACTCCCACCCCACCCTATCAAATGCTTTTTCTGCATCAACTGAAATTACGACGCTCGAGGTCTGGTTCGGTCCATTTTTCATCCAATGCAGGGCCCTAATAGTTTTATCTCTGGCTTCATGGCTCTTCATAAACCCTGTTTGATCTGGGTGAATCAATGTAACTTTATTGTCTTGTAACCTAAGGGCCAGAATTTTGGCCAGGAGTTTAATGTCAGAGCTGATGAGGGGGATGGGTCTATAGCTGGCACAGCACTGAGGATCCTTCCCAGATTTCGGGAGTACCGTCATGTAAGCCAACGGTTCCTCTGGAGGCAATGGATTAGAGACCGAAACAGAATTAAGGTATTTGCACAGAGGAGCCAACAGGATTGAGGAAGACTTTTTATAATACATGAGAAACGGTGCAGAGAGGTGACAAACCTCGGGACTTTTAAGGTGTTTACGTATAAAGATCAAAATCATCAAATTGCTTAAAAATACAATGGTTTTATTTAATTGAAGAATAAAAACATGAGCAGGAAAGTTACATCCGTATCAAAAGGTAACATTGAATTAATGAAGCATATACAGACAAAGCACTACCACTCTCGACATGTTTCACTCGCTAGAGTTTCTTCAGGAGATGGTGTGACTTTTTTTGTACAGCACTGCTTCAAATCAATGAGTAATGAGAATATAAGGATAAAATCAATGCATATAACCACCAATCCATCCAGCTAAAACATCTTTACTGCTTGCAGAGAAGAGCTAACAGGTTGATATTTCTTGAATTTAAATAGAAAGGTAGAATCAATTAGGGTTGAAACTGATCTTGTTTCCTTGTTCATAGAAATGGTGGGTAAAATATCTGTGTTTATTTTGAACTTTTTAATCAAGAAGCTGTTTAAATCTACCCGCAGTTTCTCTAGTCTCTACGCGTCCCCAGGTTTTAAACGGGCCTTGTGTCTAATTTCAAGTTTATGTTCCTCTAGATGCTCATCCATTTCTTTCTGTCTCTCTTTTCTAATGCGCGACCCCTTTGAAATTAATTCCTCTCTGATGACCGCCTTATGGGCTTCCCATACCACTTGGTCATACACCTCCTCTGATGTATTGGTCTCAAAATATAATGCCAATGTGCGAGACAGGGATTCCACCTTCTGTTTATCATCCAAAATAGATTCATTCAATCGCCATGTTTTTTCCATGCCCCCAATTGATTCCGGACATAACATTAAGCTTATTGGGGCATGGTCTGATATGGTAATTGACTCAATAGTTAATTAATTTACACAATTCAAATAATATTGATCGACCAGCAACATATTGATCCTTGAATATACATTATGTGTTTTGGAATAATAGCTCAAATCCCTGTCCCGCTCATGCAGCACTATCCAACTGTCCACCAAATGCAGAGAGGGAAGGCGCTGTTTAACATGCCTTAAAGCCTTATGAGACACAAAGGTTTTCCCCAATGAGGTGTCTAAACTGGGGTCCAAGGTAATGTTAAAATCCCCTCCCACCACCAGTAAACCTTCCCGGAACCTCCCCAAAATGTCCAAAGATTTAGATGAAAATTTAACGGTTTGATTATTGGGGGCATATATATAATAGCGAGGGTATAACACTGACCGTGGATCTTGCCCATAACAAAAAGAAAGCGGCCTTCAGATTCTGCTCATATTTCTGTCAGTACTAAGGGGCATTGTTTATGAACAGCTATTGTAACTCCTCTGGCCCTGGAGATGGGTGAGGGTGCGTGGAACCATTGATTATATGGAAAAAGAGGCATACGAGGGGTCGACCCTGCCATGAAATACATCTCTTGCAGAAATACTATCTCTGCATGTGACACAGTTCATGCCAGACAAAGCCCTCTCACATTATACGATACAATCTTCATTCTACCTGGCATTCTCTCACTACTTCCATGAATCTCCTACTATGCTGCTGCGCCTGATCAGTGTCTGTTCCCAGCCTTCTGAACTCCTTCGCCTTGGATGCATCTGGTGAGGGAAAAAAAAAAAACAAACCCAAAAAAACACACAAAACCATCTAAAACCCATAACCTACTGTGCCACTGTCTATGGCACGTTCCCCCTGCAGGGAGGATGAGTCCGCACAGGGGTGCACCACCTGTCCCCCCCCCCCGCTTCCGCCTTTTGGCAGAAAACATAGTCCCTTATCTTGAGACCAACCTAATGGGGGAAAGATGGATAAAAACATGAACAGAGTACCTTGTGAACCCCTGGTTTCCATTTATATTCTTATAACATTCTTATTTAGCAGTATTTCAGCACATTGCCTACAATATCCCCAACAAAGGGGAAAGAAAGGAAAAAAAGAGGGGGGGGGGAGAAAACAAAACAGCCAATCTGTAAAGTCCACCAAAGGGACCTCCAGCACCTCTGTAGAGTGTTGCAAATCCTCTTTAGTTTTAAGAGTTGCTGTTTTCCCATTCCGCGTTGCTATAACCTTAAAGGGATATCCCCAATGATATTTAACCTTAGCAGCTCGTAAAAATTCTAACAAGGGTTTAATCATTCTTCATGGCATACGAATTCTATATGATAAATCTGGAAATAGAGCAATTTGTGCACCTTCAAAATTAACCGTGGGTTTATTGCGGACTGCTTTCATGATGGCTTCTTTCACTGGATATCTATGTATTTTACAAATTACATCTCTTGGTTTTTCTGCATTTTAGGGGGTAGGGGTAAGGGCACGATGGACTCTATCTATTTCAATCCTATCCAGTGCGGATGGCCCCAGAATTGACTGGAACAAGGTGATCACCTTTGGAAGCAATTCGAGTTGTTGTTTAATTTCAGGCTGGCCCCTTATACGTATATTTTGCCTACGGTATCTATTTTCTTGTTTGTCCATCTGATCCAACAGAGAATTTAACACTTCTCCATGATATTTTGTCATATCTTGGATATCAGCCACTCCTTGTCTAATATCATCCTGGCCCATCTCCATTTCCTCCACTCTATGTCCCAATGCCCCTATATCCTCTCTTAACCCCTCCACAGCCTGCTTGCAGGATGATTCAACAGCAGTTATAAGTAGTTGGATATGTTTTTTTGTGGGAAGTGCTCTCAAGTGTTCTCTTAAATCCCAGTCCACCGTTAACTCTGGTTGAGATGCACTTGGTTCATTATTGAGGTCACAATATGAAGGGTTAACATACTGCAACTGACCTGTAGAGACTGTCTCTGAATTCATCACAAGTCCTTTGCTGATTTTTGCAGATTCACTGCTGGGCTTTGTAGTATCAAAGCTTTCCCCTTCCAGGGATTCAGCCATCCTTCCTGGTATTCCCTCCACCTCCTGAGGCTTCGGGTCACCTCCAGCATGCGTGCCCTCCGGGTTCACAACTTCACCCGCGTGAGCCACAAGGTCTCTCCCTTTTCCCAAGGGGTCCCTCTCCAGGTCCATGCAACTCTGCCCTGGGCTTAGGGATACACGGCCGCCGCCAGGTATCGCTACTCCCCTTCCCAAGCCTGTCACTCATTGGCCCTGTGCGGGGGGATCACGTACGGTCCTCCCTTCAGGTCAGGGGAACCACCTTCCCTCCTGGGCCACGGTTCTCCCACTTGTACTCCCTGGATCCACGCTCTGCGCCACAAGGTAAACTGTAAGCCCATTCGCCTGGCTCTTTCCCCTGCCGCTGAGCGGGGGTGCAGCTGTGTGACGGCATGTAGTGTAACCGGTCAGGAATCCTCTGAACACCGCTGCCTATCTTCCTGGAGCCCGAGGATCACAGAGCAGCACGCTTAGTCAGCGTGTCTGTTCATGCTACGCCCTAATGTTTTCACTTGTTACTGGCCTTACTGTTCTGTTTTTTTAGAAGATTTGTACATCACTGTTGTTTTTCACTTGAGGTTTGTGAACTTTTATTTGTGTGGATGCGCACTCATTAGGACATCACCACCAAAGTGGAGAATTGATCATGAAAATGTTAGCTCTTACACATAACCAAAAACTGGTTTATAAATCGGAAATATCTCTAGCTTCCCCACTGTCTTAAATTTACTCAGTGAGTCTTTAAACATACAAGAGATTAAAACGTTCAGGCTGCTGTGAATCAGGAGTATGTGGTTCTGTTATAAGCAATGTGACCGCAAAGCTGTGCTGTTAGTGTTTTGGGGATTCTTTGGCCTCCCAGAAAGTGCTGATGTTCCTCCCAGAAAGGACTGAGCTGGAGAGAGGCCTCCTGGTGCAGGTAGTCACAGACAACACAGGGACGCACAGCTCCTCTCTCAGAAACACTTAATTAAATAGCTCATCAGAGGGCCTCCTGTGGGATCTGCCTAATGAGACATGCCAAGGGGCCAGAAACTCTCAGCACACATGCCTTTCTCTGCCAAATCCCTACTAAAGGCAAGCTGCAGCCTTGTCACTTATGCCCTGAAGACCGTCTATTGATATCTTTCTTTCGCTTCAGTAGTTTGATAAGAACGAGACAGTGAGTCAAACTGTGTGTGCACGTGTAGTCAGGGGATCTTTTACCCAGTCTGATGTCATCCCCAGCAAAGGCTAAAGCCCCTGGAAATCTATCCATAATAAATGCGCTCTAATTACTGATTCCATGTGAACATCCTCCTGACTAATG
Organism: Aquarana catesbeiana; assembly: GCF_042186555.1. Taxonomy (NCBI): domain Eukaryota; kingdom Metazoa; phylum Chordata; class Amphibia; order Anura; family Ranidae; genus Aquarana; species Aquarana catesbeiana. The sequence goes on from NC_133325.1 coordinate 190,397,104, forward strand.
AGCAGAACATCTGTATTAAAATAAGCTGCCAGCACATTTGGATTCCCGTATACACTGAAGGAGAGGCTGTCTGTTCTCGAAGTGTCTATAAAGTCTGAGCACATCAAAGCTCTTATCCTCGGAGGTTAAGATCTGTGGAATAGAAACACTGTTGAGGGATGTATACCGTCAGGATTGTGCTGACGTATGTTGTCTGAGGATAAACATGCTGTTTCTGTACAGCTCCCATGTGTCTTTGTTTCTCAGGACTGTTTTTTGCCTGTAAAATTATGCCTCTTGCTGCTGATTTACTTAGATATACTGTAATAATAAGAACATATTCTGTGAAATGGTTTACCGTGCACTGGGATCAAAGAAGCAACAGAGTTTACTAATACATTTTCCAAGTTCAGGTATTCCCACATTTTTTTTGTAAGTACTTTAAAGTGAACGTCTGCTTTGGCACTGCAGTGCAAACCTGCAGGATTACTTTAGGTGGCCCCGGCTTCAGCTTACACTTTCCTTACCCTTTAATCTGCTGTTTCTCTGTTCGCTTGTGGGATGAGTAGCAGCTCAGTGGAAGCTCCTGGTTGTACAGAGTTTTGGAACTTGCGCAAGGCTGAGGACCCAGGGGTGACAGCACTGAGTGCCTGACCAGCTAATCCCCACTCACCAGCACTGTTAATTAGAACAGTGGCTGCGATCTGCTTGTTCAGCAGGGGATTTGTCCACTAAACCCCACTGAGCAGGCGGGCACAGCCCACTCTCCTCTATGGGCGGTCAGATGTAAACAGACCGCCAGTCTGTTTACACCCAACTGCTGCTGAATGGAAGGGGTCCCCATCCGACTGTCTTTAGTTGATTGGATGTTGGTCGGTGTAACTGGACACATCTGTTTACACCCGCTGCTCCATAGAGGAGAATGGAGGTTCCGATCTGGTCTGTCTGTCCATTTTATTATGCGGACCTGATCGGAATGTTTGCGTGAAAGGGGCCTAACAATTCCGGTGTGAATAGGCCATTTTTTAGGCAGACCTGATCGGAGCGCTTGTGTGAAAGGGGCCTAACAATTTCAGTGTGAATAGGCCATTACTGTTTGAATTTCAGATCCAACAACATCATGCTTCTGGAACAGTTTCTCAGGCATCCCCTAGGCCAGTGATGGTGAACCTTTTTGAGCCCGAGTGCCCAAACTGCAAAACAAAATCAACTTATTGATTTCAAAGTGCCAAAACTACAATTAAACCTAAATACACAGAGGTTTTAGCTTAGAAAAAACAACTCATACAGTTGTCCAAACTAATTAACAGCACAATAACAGAGCTTTCAATTAGTTTTTTTTATTGAAAAAAAACATTGACTGTGCATGTATTTTTGGATAAGGTTGCATCTGCTGGGCACTGGTAGGGATGCATTTGCTGAGCACTGGTAGTATGCATTTGCTGAGCACTGGTAAGGATGGTGAAGGATGGTGAAGCCGGACAGGAAGGAGTTGAAGGGGAAGGTACCCACCAGCATGGCTCCGGTCAGCAGGATGTACATTAAAGCAGCAGCTTGAGCCTCTGCCACTAAGAAGTGGGACACCATGGGCAGAATGGATATTTTACCTACACAACACATAATGTCCACATTAAACATCTAACCAGGCTCCAGTGTCGGTGTGTCTCCCAATCCGGCAGCTCATTGCTGCCCACACGAGACTTGTGGGAGATGTAGTTCAATGGGGGGGGTGCGTGAGACAGCTTGTATGAATGGATTCCCGCCCGCACATCACCCCTGGCCCCAGAGCTGTGTGAGAGCCGCTTCTTCTCATTCACTCCCACCTCTGACACATCACCGCTGGCCCTAGAGACTTGTGAGAGATGTAGTTTGATGGGGGGTGCTGTGTGGACGAGAGAGCTTTTATGTATGGTCGGTGTCAGTGTGTGCTCTTCTTCCTGGCATGCCCACAGAGAGGGCTCTGTGTGCCGGCTGTCGCAGGTGTGCCACGGGTTCACCATCACTGCCCTAGACTTTACCACAGTCAAGGTGTGCAGCAAAAATTAAAAAAACTAATACCAACCATGTTGGAGGTGCTAGGAACAGCGATAGTATAAAAAGTATAGTATAGAAAAGAAAAACCGGAACAAGAACCCAGTTGCTAGATCAGTGATGGCGAACCTTGGCACCCCAGATGTTTTGGAACTACATTTCCCATGATGCTCATGCACTCTGCAGTGCAATTGAGCATCATGGGAAATGTAGTTCCAAAACATCCGGGGTGTCAAGGTTCTCCATCACTGTGCTAGATAGTCCCTTTCTATATCGGTTTTCTGTTGCCACAGCCTGAGCGGAGATTGACTACAGTATTTTAAAAACTTCTCCTAGCCTTACCTTGCAATAAAAAAATACCATAGGCTTCCCCACAAATCTTTTGTACCACAAATCTATTTCCACATTGATGCTTTAGTGTCATTCACTTAGCAGATATCAAGGTCAGTTATAATGTCATATTTTGAAAATGATTTTTCATGGAATTCAGAACTGAATCGAAGTTTAAATCCATCTGGCTGTGTGGAACATAACAAAGAGAAAACGGACTTTGTTTTGTGTATAAGAAATTATATGACCCTGCTGCACAATAAAAAGGATATTAAATATCTCCTCTGAGTTCAATGACACATATCAAAAGCAGGCCTCAAGCTTTTGTTATTTGGATTTTATGTGATCTCTAATATCCTTACTTCACAGAATAGTACTCCTACTGTGATAGCTGTTTTTTCAGCCGCATCTTTTATTTGAACATTAGCAGCTCAGCTCCCATCCTACATTCTTAGTTGGAAGATTAGATTTTGTAGTGCTTAACTGCTACCATCATCTGTTCACCACAGAATGATACATCTGCTGTGAATGTTTGCGTATAGCAAGGATTATCTGCAGACTCTATAATATAGCAGAGAGCTTTGCGCATATGTCTGGACTGTGTCATGGTTCTCCTTCTCATTATAGTCAGAAATGTACCAATTAGGTTTGAAACCCCAAGAAAGTTGTCCCTTTTGTTCTTTGTACGATTTCATGTTTATTAATTAGTCATGTAGATGTAATGGTAAAAATGTCAAGGGTATTGCTGATGGTGTGCAGGGGAACAATCTCAGCAGCAGTAAAATACCAACAACAGCCGGGGAAAAGTGCATTTCTCTCCTTGGATTTAATTATGTAATTCATAGTGTGTGTATATAGTGGGGAAAATAATTTTTTGATCCCCTGCAGATTTTGTAAGTTTGCCTTCTTACAAAGAAATGAAGGGTCTATATTTTTTTTATCATTTGTAAAATAAAGGTGAAAACCCTCTAAGCTGCGCACCCTGGACACCACAATTATCAATATAATCAAATCTCGAGCAGCTCGTAGTATAACCAAAGGTCAAATAATGAAAAGAAAATTAATAATTAATTTCATACCGCGCTCAAATGAACAAATAATATTAAAAATAAATATAAATGAATATAAAAATAAAAATGCGTGATCAAATAATGTTCAAATGTTGATTCGATAAAGTCCAAAAAAACAACAATTCTTCAATCAAGTGCACAGTGATAAAATAAATCCAGTGATAGGAATGGAAAGTGCCGTCTCCCACCGGTTTAGGCAAACATCCTACTCACCAGATTCATCAGACACCCATGACAGGCGTCAGATAAGCAGAAAGATGTATCCATCCATATAGATGCCCCTCACTGGCGAAGTAATGATGTGGCCACCCATGCAGACACCTCTCACCAGCGATGTAGCCAAACGGAATTTATAAGTAAAGGAGAAAAGAATAACTCCTCATAGCGTAAATTGTAGCTATTTATTCTATTTATTATTATTCTACTCTATTAATCTATTATTATTATATCTATTATTCTATTTTTTATTTGTTCCAATAAAAATATATAAAATGGAGCTGGCACGCCTAGCTGTGTTTCACCTGTGCTCTAGCACAATGACCGAATATCAACCAAAAATCCAGAAAAAACACAATACAAATGTAATAAATTGAGTTCCAGTTCAGTGAGTAAAATAAGTATTTGATCCCCAAGCAAAACATGACTTAGTACTTAGTGGAGAAACCCTTGTTGGCAAGCACAGAGGTAAGACGTTTCTTGTAGTTGGTTACCAGGTTTGTGCACATCTCAGGCGGGATTTTGGTCTACTCTTCTTTACAAATCTTCTCTAAATCCTTGAGGTTTCTAAGCTGTCGCTTGGCAGCTTAAAAGTTTAGCTCCATCCATAAATTTTCTATAGGATTAAGGTCTGGAGACTGGCTAGGCCACTTCATGACCTTAATGTGCCTCTTCTTGAACCACTCCTTTATCGTCTTGGTGGTATGTTTTGGGTCATTGTCATACTGGAAGACCCATCTTCAGAGGGAAGAAGGTTTCATCCAAGATTTTACAATACATGGCCCCGTCATGTGGCAAAGTCGGCCTGTACCTTTAGCAGAGAAACAGTCCCAAAGCATAATGTTTCCACCACCGTGCTTGACTGTAGGGATGGTGTTCTTGGGGTCATGGTCAGCATTTTTCTTCCTCCAATTACGGGAAGTCGAGTTAATGCCAAAGAGCTAAATTTTGGTCTTATCTGACCACAGCAGTTTCTCCCAATCCTTCTCTAAATCATTTAGATATTCATTGGCAAACTTCAAACGGGCCTGTACATGTGCCTTCTTGAGGAGGGGGACCTTGCAGGTGCTGCAGGATTTCAATTCATAGCGGCGTATTGTGCTACCGATGGTTTGTATGGTGACTTTGGTCCCAACTGCCTTGAGATCATTCACAAGCTACTCCCATGTAGTTCTGGGCTTGTCCCTCACTTTTCTTGTGATTATCCTTACCCCATGAGGCGGAGCTCCAGACCGAGGGCGAGTGATGGTTATTTTGTATTTCTTCCATTTGCGAATAATCGCTCCAACAGTTGTCTCCTTCTCACCAAACTTCTTGCTGATGGTCTTGTAGCCCACCCCAGCCGCCTTGTGCAGGCCTACAAGCTTGTCCCTGACATCCTTTGACAGCTCTTTGGTATTGTCCATGATGGTGGGTTTGAAAGGAAGTAAGGGATTTTGTAGACAGGTGACTTTTATACACGTAACAAGTTGTCGTTAGGAGCACCTTCTTAAATTGACAGGACTAATCTGTGTACCACATGAGCACAAACTGTAGCCAGTCTGTGGGGGCCAGAGCTATTGTTGGTTGGTAGGAGATCACATACTTATTTTACTCACTGAACTGCAACTCAATTTATAAGTTTTGTATAATATGTTTGTTCTGGATATTTGGTTGATATTCTGTCTCTATCATTTAAAATACACCCATGCACAAAAAAATATAGATCCTTCATTTCTTTGTAAGTGGGCAAACTTACAAAATTTGCAGGGGGTCAAATAATTATTTTCCCCACTGTATGTGTATCTATATATAGATATCTATATCTCTGTGTGTGTGTATATATATATCCGGTACTAGCAAGGTGTACCTAATAAAGTGTCCGGTGAGTGTGTGAGTGAGTGTGTGTGTATATATATATGTGTGTGTGTGTGTATGTATATGTGTATATATATATATATATATATAGATATATATTATACACACAGGGAGGACGGAAAGTATTCAGACCCCCTAAATTGTTCACTCTTTGTTATATTGCAGCCATTTGCTAAAATCATTTAAGTTCATTTTTTTCCTCATTATACACACACTCATTATCCTTATTATACACACAGAACCCCATATTGACAGAAAAACACAGAATTGTTGACATTTTTGCAGATTTATTAAAAAAGAAAAACTGAAATATCACATGGTCCTAAGTATTCAGACCCTTTGCTCAGTATTTAGTAGAAGCACCCTTTTGATCTAATACAGCCATGAGTCTTCTAGGGGAAGATGCAACAAGTTTTTCACACCTGGATTTGGAGATCCTCTGCCATTCCTCCTTGCAGATCCTCTCCAGTTCTGTTAGGTTGGATGGTAAACGTTGGTGGACAGCCATTTTTAGGTCTCTCCAGAGCTGCTCAATTGGATTTAAGTCAGGGCTCTGACTGGGCCATTCAAGAACAGTCACGGAGTTGTTGTGAAGCCACTCCTTCGTTATTTTAGCTGTGTGCTTAGGGTCATTGTCCTGTTGGAAGGTAAACCTTTTGCCCAGTCTGAGGTCCTAAACATTCTGGAGAAGATTTTCATCCAGAATATCCCTGTACTTGGCCGCATTCATATTTCCCTCGATTGCAACCAGTCGTCCTGTCCCTGCAGCTGAAAAACACCCCCACAGCATGATGCTGCCACCACCATGCTTCACTGTTGGGACTGTATTGGACAGGGGATGAGCAGTGCCTGGTTTTCTCCACACATACCGCTTAGAATTAAGGCCAAAAAGTTCTATCTTGGTCTCATCAGACCAGAGAATCTTATTTCTCACCATCTTGGAGTCCTTCAGGTGTTTTTAGCAAACTCCATGCGGGCTTTCATATGTCTTGCACTGAAGAGAGGCTTCTGTCGGGCCACTCTGCCATAAAGCCCCGACTGGTGGAGGGCTGCAGTGATGGTTGACTTTCTACAACTTTCTTCGTCTCCCGACTGCATCTCTGGAGCTCAGCCACAGTTATCTTTGGGTTCTTCTTTACCTCTCTCACCAAGGCTCTTCTCCCCCAATAGCTCAGTTTGGCCGGACGGCCAGCTCTAGGAAGGGTTCTGCTCGTCCCAAACGTCTTCCATTTAAGGATTATGGAGGCCACTGTGCTCTTAGGTGCTCTTTTTTGTAACCTTGGCCAGATCTGTGCCTTGCCACAATTCTGTCTCTGAGCTCTTCAGGCAGTTCCTTTTGACCTCCTGATTCTCATTTGCTCTGACATGCACTGTGAGCTGTAAGGTCTTATATAGACAGGTGTGTGGCTTTCCTAATCAAGTCCAATCAGTATAATCAAACACAGCTGTACTCAAATGAAGGTGTAGAACCATCTCAAGGATGATCAGAAGAAATGAACAGCACCTGAGTTAAATATATGAGTGTCACAACAAAGGGTCTGAATACTTGGGACCATGTGATATTTCAGTTTTTTTTAATAAATCTGCAAAAATGTCAACAATTTTGTGTTTTTCTGTCAATATGGGGTGCTGTGTGTACATTAATGAGGAAAAAAATGAACTTAAATGATTTTAGCAAATGGCTGCAATATAACAGAGTGAAAAATGGGAGGTCTGGAAAAAAAAGGGGGTCTGAATACTTTCCGTCCCCACTGTGTGTATATATATATATATATATATATATATATATATATATATATATGTATGTGTGTATATATATGTGTGTGTGTGTATATATATATATATATATATATATATATATATATATATATATATATATATATATACATACACACACTCACCGGCCACTTTATTAGGTACACCTTGCTAGTACCAGGTTAAACCCCTATATGCCTTCAGAACTGGCTTAATTTTTTGTGGCATAAATTCAGCAAGGCGTTGGAAACATTCCTCAGAGATTTTTGTGTATATTGACATGATAGCATCACGCAGTTGTTGCAGATTTGTCGGCTGCACATCCATAATGCAAATCTTCCATTCCACCACATCCCAAAGGTGCTCTATTGGATTGAGATCTGGTGACTGTGGAGGCCATTGAAGTACAGACCTTATGCTCATGTTCAAGAAACCAGTTTGAGATGATCTGAGCTTTGTGACATGGTACATTATCCTGCTGGAAGTAGCCATCAGAAAATGGGTACACTGTAGTCATAAAGGGATGGACATGGTCAGCAATACTCAGGTAAGCCGTGGCATTTAAACGATGCTCAATTGTCACTAAGGGACCCAAAGTGTGCCAAGAATATATCCCACACACCATTACACCACCACCAGCCTGAACCGTTGATACAAGGCAGGATGGATCCATTCTTTCGTGTGTAGGCCAAATTCTGACCCTACCATCTGAATGTCGCAGCTGAAATCGTGACTCATCAAACCAGGCAACATTTTTCCATTTTTTCTATTGTCCAATTTTGGTGTGCCTGTGCGAATTGTAGCCCCAGTTTCCTGTTCTTAGCTGACAGGAGTGGCATCCAGTGTGGTCTTCTGCTGCTGTAGCCCATCTGCTTCAAGGTTTGATGTGATGTTCGTTCAGAGCTGGTATTTTGCATACCTTGGCTGTAACGAGTGGTTATTTGAGTTACTGTTGGTTTACTACCATCTCAAACCAGTCTGCCCATTCTCCTCTGACATCAACAAGGCATTTTTGTCCACACAACTTCCGCTCACGGGATATTTTCTCTTTTTCGGACCATTCTCTGTAAACCCTAGAGATGGTGGTGCATGAAAATCCCAGTGGATCAGCAGTTTTTTAAATACTCAGACTAGCCTGTCTGGTACCAACAACTATTCCACATTCAAAGTCGCTTAAATGCCCTTTCTTCCCCATTCTGATGCTCAGTTTGAACTTTAGCAAGTCGTCTTAACCACGTCCAGATGCCAAATGCATTGGCTGATTAGCAGTCTGTGTTACCAAGCAATTGAACAGGTGTACCTAATTGTGTGTGTGTATGTATGTATGTGTGTATATATATATATATATATATATATATATATATATATATATATATATATATATATATATATATATATAGTGTGTGTGTATATATATCAGCAATTGGACATTCCTAGAGTTCCCCCTAAATCTGATTTATGGCATAATTGCATGCAGGGAATTTTAAAATAAACCTGCAAGGTTGTTAACTGATTTTTCAAAGGTGTAGACTGCAGAGCTGTCATCCTGATCCCATCTCTACTTCTAGTACTGGAACTGACATGCAGCCACTGAAGTCTGAAAAAAGTTTGAATCCCTGTTCTTCACACTTGTTCTGGGCCCTGAACTCGCTAGGTAATGAAGCTAGGATAAGGATGAAAGCCCTAAAGCCTGCACCTAAGAAAAAAAAATGCAATGTCTACTTCCAAAATTCTATGCTAACAGGTCTCCTCAAAGTTGTGTCTGTGCCAAAAATGACATCATTTTTGCATGACTTGCCAAATTGATGATGTGTTTAATTGTTTCCTGTGATATACTGTAGTATATCAGTTCCATGAGCAGATGTGTGTGTGGTGTGCATGTGTGGGATGTTGTAAATAAACTATTGTTAGACATGACTAATTGGTCAAAGTACCATGTCTAATAATAATAATACTCTTTATTCATCATATGTGTTAATGTTTGCAACATTTTTTTATTTGGAATATCAGGCAGACATCACATGGCCTTATAACCCATGAACAACTGTAAGAATAAGCTCACCTTTTATAACATGTTAAATGTTACACCCATATTCAGGGTGCAACATGTTACTGCTGCAGCTGCCCCCCCAAGTCCCTGCTGTGACAGCAGGCCAGGGATCTGCCAATTGGCCGCGTCATTCATTCACAGAGTTCAGTCAGTGGGAGAACTACAAGTATCAACAGCCTTTGCGGCTGTCAGCTTGTAGTTCTCAATGAACCACCAGGGTGCTTCTGATAGCAGCCGTTTACCACATGATCGCTCCATCAAATGACGGAGCGATCAGTTGTAAACAAACTGGCGTCACGTCCGGTTCCTCTCTCCCCTCTCTGTTTAGTACAGTACAGTGCGAGGGGAGCCATCAGTGGCAGCAGCGCTGTGGGCTGGATGTTTAGTGCCCACAGCGGTGATATGTGCCCATGCTCAGCCATCCATGCTCAGCATACTCATCCATCCATCCTCATCCATCCATCCATCTCATCCTTGCAGATCTCGCACATGCTCAGTGCAGCACAAGCAGTTTAATAGGCTTCAGGTCAGGTTTCCATAGCAACGGCAGTGTCAGAGGAAGTTGCCGCCCCTTCCCAGAAGGCATTGCAAACAGGAAATGATGCGATGGGCCACGGCCAGGGAGGAAGAAGTGAAAAATGAATAGAGCAGATATACAGTAGGTGCTGAGAAAAAAAATATATATATCCAATTCGTTTACAGTGCACAGTTTAGTGAGGGATGCTGAAGAGTTGTAAAAGTGGGTGGAACTCCACTTTAACAAAAGAATACTTAACTGTATAAAGGAGTCTGACAGTTGTTTTTAAACATTTGCGAGGTAGATTTACAGTTGAAAGTAAACATTAAGGTCTCTGGGAGTTCGGGATATGCTGCAAAATTGGAACCTATATCTCGGAAACGCCAATGCTCAAGTTATCTAGATGTACAAAAGTCAGATAAGGCTATAAGTGTTTTAATCTGAGCATATCTAAAAGTTTTCCTGTTAGTATGGTACAGAGAAAATAGGAAAAAAAAAGAAGAGGGGCGAAGTGGGGAAAAAAGAGGAGGAGGGGGAAAAAAAAGAGGGGAGGGAAGGGGTAGGAGAAGGTCACCGCTGGGGGTGCCAGGAAAAAGAAGGTCAGGGCCATGACTTGGTGAAGAGCGCAGGCCCAAACATTGTTTGGATCAGACGTAATGCAAGTATTCCTCAGAGAAGCGAAAGAGACTCCAATAGAACCATTTGGTCTTATGCTCTTCTGTTTTGTTACGGAGGGTCAAGGGAAGATCTTCCAGTTGCTCGATATCATTCACCCTTGCGTGCCATTGTGTACCTGTTGGGGCAGATTGTTTTTTCCACATACCTGGGATGCAAGCTTGAGCTACGTTGAGCAGGTGCTTAAGAAGAGATTTGTGGTACCTCTTCTTGGACAGTAGTGTGAGATTAAGCAGTATTGCGGCTGGGTTATCATGTAGGGAAATGTCGGTAAATTTGTGGATAAGTCGTAGCACAGGTTGCCAGAAAGTGCAGAGCTTAGGACACTCCCAGAGAATGTGTAAGAGAGTGCCTTCGGATGAGCCACATCGCCAGCATTGATCGCTCTGTTGAGGAAACAACTCGGCAAGGACTGATGGAGTTCTATACTAACGTGTCATTAACTTGTATGTGGTTTCCTGGTATCTGCTGCACAGGGATGATTTATGTGCAAAAAAAGAGTATACGCTCCTTTTGTGGGCCAGAGAATGTCACCCCTAGTTCCCTTTCCCATTTAGCAAGGAAGGGGGGGGGGTCAGAACAAGCATGAAGTTTCAGAAGGTATTTGTAAGAAGTAGAAAGAGATCCTCGAATCGGGTCCCTTCCCAGACATAGCTCTTCAAATGCATGCAATTCTCTGGAAAACAGTGTATGTTTTGGCAAAGATTGCAAGAAATGGGACAATTGGAGTTCCCTCTATTGAGGCAGCAGAGAGGTGGACGAACAAAGTCCTCGTCGCAAGCCAGCCATTGGTAACCAGGAGTTGAAAGGCGCGCATTGGGCCTTGAGGTGATAAAATTTCAGCTTTTTATCTACTGTACTGATAAAGAACATACATAGCACTGCTAGGCCAAATGGCCCAAAATAACTGCTTAAAAAGTTTTTATAAGAAAGATAAGACTTAGCTACTATATTAGTGGATAATATTACATTGTAGAGCAGCAGGGTTTAATCTTCTTAGGATTTTCATTGCTGTTTGTGACCGCGGTAGGGGGAATCACCCATACTCCAGGATGACATGGCCTAAGTGAATGTTGAAAACATTTTATTGGGTAATCCTCTAGAGCCGTGGGAGGCTTCCTGAGTCCGGACCCCTCCATCTCCCCATACAGTGCAGTACCTGGCAGGTACAGTACTGCAGATTTTAAGACATCTGTGTGTTTGTATGGAGAGGAGGGGAGGAGTCATAGGCATCAGTGGGTGACCTGAGAAGAGGAGGTTTAGGGCCGCTCTGTGCAATTCAATTGCACAGAGCAGATAACTATAAACCTGCAAACAAAAATTCCCAGTTCACTTACCAGCCAGCTTGCAACAAACTAAATTAACCTTAACAGTTCACGTTAAAACAAAGGGTTTCGTTTGCACACATTTGCAGTAAAACTACAGAGGCCACATCACAGCACTACAGTGTACTGCAGTCCTAACTCTATAAATGTTGAGTTTCCAAATTTGGAGCACATATACAATAATGGATAGATTAAGGCAGGTATGCCTGGAGGATCCCACCCCTCCTTAAGGGTATAGGGACGCCCTGGACACCTAGCAATAGCACAATGGCAGCGAAGGTATCCAGTGTGTCCCCTCACCAATTCATCAACAGTACAAACAAATGGCAACTACCCCAACCTATTATTGGCCTCTGAAGCAAGAAGCGCATGAAAGGGCAACGCATGTCAAAAAACAAAAATTCCCGACTCGCTTACCAGCCAGCCTGCCACTAAGTAAATTGACCTTTAATTCTGGGTTTAATTGATTCATTCATTGTTTCATTGATTGATTGTTTAATTGATCTATAATTACATCTATCACTGTTGCAACATGCAGGTAAGTTTATGTGTGGCAATAGATAGCTTGCATTGTTTTTCTTCACCTTCAGATTACTTGATTTGAGTAGATGGAGCTTTGGGCCACCTATAGTAGGAAGCAAAATAGATGGAAAGCCTAGCTGTAGAAGTTAGTATACACCAGTCTTTACCACCTTAAGTGTTCATGCACATGAACAGTTATAGGGAATTCTTATGTTTTCCATGTGCTTTTCAGTGCCTGGGGAGCTGCACGTGCTGCATACGGCCTGCCATTCAAGCAAATGCCTGTACATGGCCATACTTTTGCAAGCGCTGATGCTTCTTTGCATTGGTTTTACCAATGTATGTGCATCTGACACATTGTCTGAACATGTAGGTTTTGCATTTGGGAAATATGTTGGATGTGTATTCGCTGTACTTGGCTGTACCCTTGTAAACACTGATTCTTTGCATCAGCATTTACAAGAGTACATCCGTGTATAGCCTTTCACTTATATGACAGGCTGTATATGGCACGTACGGCTTCCCAGGCACAGGGAAGCGACCGGAGATTTACACTAGGCGTAAATTATGCCTATAATTGTCAGTGTGCATGAACCCTTAGACTGGATGTATTGCAGTATACATTTTTGTTAATGGTATCACTTGCTTAATAGTTTTCTCTCCTTTTACAGGGCATTGATGAATCAAGCAAAGACAAGTAAGTAACAATGCTATTTCAGCAAAATATTTCCATGTGCACCTTTTTGTGGAGCCCACAATGTAGAAATGTTTTTCTGTCAGACCTTGGCCAAAGTTACAAAATGTCACTAACATTTAGCAGTATTTTGAGCATCTGTAATCTACTGATGTATAGACAGTTGTCTGTTATGTGGGACATTTTGGCAAGTATCCGCATTAACAGCTACCAGATGCAGCAAATATAGTACATTCTATAACTTGGTCAGTGTTTTCAAAGTTATTAGATGCTGTTTTCAACTTGAACTGGAAAAATTGAAGTCAGCATCTGCTTGGTTATTATGAGCAACACAGAGATATTCTTGCAGACATTTAGTACATAAAGCAATTTTGTGTAAAGTTTCCTTCTATTTCATTATATCTGTTTCTGCCAAAGGATGTAAACAGGCCAAGGACCATAATCCTTGTTTAGTACAGGGCATCAGCCATTGTCACATCAACAGTTTATATTTAGATATTTCCTTTTGTATTTTGCAGCAGGAACACACAAGAGGCTCTTAATCCAGAAGATGAAGTTGATGAATTTCTGGCAAGGGCAATAGACGCAAGAAGTATTGACCAGTTACGAAAAGATCATGTTAAAAAATTTATTCTCACATTTCAGACCCCAGACTTGGAGAAAAAGGTAACTCTGGTGTTCACTATAAAATAATTTTTAGATCAGTATGGGCCAATTCAGGTAGAATTCAGACATTCTAATTTTGCAACCAGCACGTTTGTACTGTATGACAACAATGGAAAAGAACGTAAAAAGGTGGGTATTTTTAAAGGATAATTCCACATTTAAATAAAAAATTAAAGCCCCTATTCGAGACGAAAACTATTTTTTCCCTGCCTCCCTCTGCCCTCTAACTGCCCTCTATCCCATCCTACTAGGCATTTTTTTACCCTTTTGATGTGAAGCCAAATATACTCGCCTAAGTCCTCCTTCACATCCCTCACCGTTGCCAGTTCTGGGTTTTGGAGACCACAAATTCAGTGGTGCAAATGGAGCCCCCCACCATACCCCTGTGATGATGTCATCAGAGGGCCTTACCACTGGACATCCAAAAGGAAGTGTCCACGTCATGCAGGCATTGATGTGGACATTTGAAGTACCAAGCAAAAGTAAACAGAAGAGTAGAAGACTCTGGGCTGTGAGTGATTGCAGCTTAAGGTATGTAAAAAAGGGCATTTAGATAGGGTGTTTTTTTTTGTTTTTTTTTAAATCCAATGATCAGATAGAATCGGTGAAAGTAAGGCTGGCCATTGATGCCTCCCATTTTTTTCTTTTTAAACAGCCAGCGGGCTGATAGAAAACAAGTAGGTTCCCATTCTCACATGCAAGGTGGATGGAGGAATGCTCTTTACAGCTATATTAAGGGCACTCAATACAAATACCATAGTGCAGTATTCATTTATTAGTCCTGTTTGACAGAAATCAGTCGTTAGATTCACTTAGTGAGTAGGGCAGTTAGGCTGATCAGAGAGCTTCAACAAATTCTTAGGTCGCTGGGCACCAGTACTCCCCATTCCACCAGTTTTGCCACGGAAGGGGTTAACTATGTGGGAATGAGCGCTGAGTGGAGTATTGCACTTTTTTTTTTTTTTCACGCCATACAGCAGCATAACATTATAGTCCACGCTGCTACTGCTGCCCCTGCTTACAAAGAGCCACGTGTAACTTCAATCCATTCTTGCTGCTACCCACAGAGACCTTGATCACCTCGAGCCATTCAACCTCATCTGGTACGATCTGTCTGGGTTTCATGAGTACCCAAATTCACCACGTGATGACATGTCTGATTCTAGACATAGGGGGACAGTCCCACTGTACTGGGTGCCCCAGCTCACATTCACTTAATAGCTCCTGCAGAATGGCCACTGGCGGTGCTAATCTCTGAAGCCTGGACTGAAAATGTTTTCTTTCTCATTTATTGAGGGACACAGTATTCAGAGACAATTGGGTTACACTGCCACCTACAGGGGGACATGGACACTAATGTCCTAGGAAGATGGACATCTTTTCTCTGTTGAGAAAAGATTTACCATTTTTTTTCTTCAAACAACATCTCCTTACGCGCTGGTCTCTATATACAGCTATCCAGATTGGCATATCTTCCGCAATAGCTTTGGAGACCTTACCTAGAATCCACTGGATTAGACAATCGCAGAACTTGCCTGAAATTTGTCTTTGGGGCATTGGGTTCCAGATAATCATGCTTTCCAGACTTGAACAGGGAGCACTTTGAGTCCAGAACCATGGTACAACCTCTGAAGTCTCACTTTGTGAGTAGACCATGTGGGCCAAGCACTGGGTGATACTGTACTTTTTGGAATGTTGGGCCCCTTCATTATACCTATTTTTCATCATTTAAATCAGAAAGGGTTACTGCTGAAGAACTTGCCGATTTGTGCATTTAGTTTAGGGGAGCGTCTCTCGCTCTTGTCAGGCATGGCTCCCTCTTCGGTTCTCTCCTGGGAGGAGGTGGCCTCAGTTATGCAGGATTTCATGGGAAGAATAGTAATCCTGATTGCTGACTGCACAGGCCATATATGCACTTGCCTGCCTTCCACTGCAAAATCTATATTCTGCCTGTGGCTTTAGTGACCTCTGAGCTTTCAGCCGATCAAGAGTACTCCATAATGGATGACATTGCTCCTGAGGATCACCAGGCAGCTGTCATTACAACTAAGTTTAGAGGAACTGTTTCAGGTCTCTATAATGTTATACATTCCACTTTTAACATTTGAATAACAATCTTCAGCTTTTAACACCACTGCTACCTGTCTAGGATCTCTTGAAGGCCCTAAGACTACTAAGACTTTGTCTGTTGCATTCATTAGTCTCTTTTCACTCCTTCCATCATTTGGCAGCTTTTTACACATTTAAGGTGTTTTTGTTAAGAAGTGGTCTGTTCCCTGCTGTGGACCTGGTAATATCCCATATTAAAGTGCTTACAATCCTTGTAAAGGATGCACCTGTTTTTGAGGATCTCTTGGATAAGTATTTGGAGATTCTTTCAAGAACCTTGTTTTCTCTACCTGACCCTGCATTACAACCAACGTTGGCTGTAATAATAGTCTTTCAGAATTTAGGGAAATGGACTGGGGCCATAAGATGGGATCCTGTTTGCCTACTAATTGATCCCCTTTTTATGGAACATTTAACTCTTAGTTATTGTGTTGATGTGTTGGTATATCTCACCCATCACACGTTCTGTATGAGTCTTCTGCCAATGAACTTGCAGAGAACCCTTTGGCGAAAATGCTGGGCTGCAGAACAGGCATGCAAAAAATGTTTATTATGCATATCCTTTGAAGGGATGTCTGTTAGTTTTTTAGACACCTGGCCAGACAGCATCTCGGTTGCATGATATGAGATGTGGCTTCCAGGGACTACAAGCTAGAATTCTTCTCTCTGCTTCCTCCCGCTTCAGGTCTGCCTGTGTCTCCACACTGTCTTGCACATTTCAGTGTAGCTCTTGCAAAACTTTTTGATCAAGGGTTATTGCCCTAGTTCCTATGGCAGAAAGATTTCAAGGGTTCTACTCCAACCTTTTTACAGTTTCCACTCCAACCTTTTTACAGTTTCCAAACCAAAAGGGGGCCTCTGTCCCATCTTGGATTTCAAGGTCCTAAATACATTAAAGCTTATGGGTAATCAAATTTTAAAGTATTATATTCATTTCCACATTGAATTTAAAAAAATTCCAGCCAACTTCTATTTCTGAAAGATATTGAAGTTTGAAAACGTACTTTGTAACAATCACTTACATTTACTTCCTTGAATTTCGTGACACATAATCACTATGCCCTGTTTATAGACACTGCTGTGTCGTAGAATTCGCATAGCCTGTGTTCTGACAAAATGTTGAACTCTGCAGTAAATCGAACCAGGTCACTTCTGCTTTCTAAACCATCAGTAATTGCTGATTTGGACGAATTGGTGTTTGGACACAACACCGGCTGCTGAATACAGTCCGGTAGAGGAAGATTTTGCTATTTGCACAGCGGCTAACGAGGACAAAGTTGTCACCGCCTCAGAGGTGGTCATTTCTTTGGTTAGTTTCGAGGCGGAGTAACAATCTACACTCATAATATACACCGGACTCTGTTCGTTTGCCGGTGTTGTTTCCAAACAGCAATTTGTGAAAATAAACAGCAATTCATCAAAATCTGCAATTCATGATGGTTTAAAGAAAACGGAAGTGACGCGGGTTGCTCATTCTGCCAGGTTCTACTATTTGTCAGAACACCTGTCTTTTGAACTACAGAGGCACTGAGAGGAGGGAGATTCAGGAGGTAGTGTCAGTACATCACAGTAAATCACAGCTTGCAGGCAGCAAGGTATCATGGGATATGTAGTCCCTAGAAATCAAAAGTAAACAGCATAAGGGAAGCCTCAAAGCATGCAAGGAATCCAGGAAGTTGATGAAAGTGATGGATAGCAGACAGGCAACACTCGCATTGTGAAAGGATTTTTCAAGTAAGGTTATATTGTGTTGTCAATAATAACGATTGTTTTTATTGTGGTTACAATGCTGATGTTCTAAAATTAAAGTGTATGTTTTGACAATAGAACTACTTTAACCGTTCACTATTCCCAATCCCAAAGGGGCCATTCACCACATTCTACATTTCCAGCATTGAGCCCTTTTTCACACTGAACCTGGCTTTGAAATCATGTCAAAGCCGCATTTCAGTCCGACTTCGGGGGCGACTTGAAAGACATATGTGCGGGTTCATGCACAGATGTCTATTGAAATCACCCCCAAAGTTGACAAAAGTAGTGCAGGAACTACTTTTGGAAATCGGTGCAGCGCCGCACCAATTGGGACACTCCTATTGCCGGCAATAGGCTCCAATTTGACCTGTTAAATCGCGCCGGGGGCTTAATGCTTTTGTTTAAGGGCAAAAATTTTCCATGAAATCTACTGCATCCCTTCACTAAGGAAACTCCCTGGCTTCTGTGGACATCATAAATGCTTACTTACATATTCCTATGTTTCCAGCTCATCAGCGATTTCTACGCTTTGCTCTGGCACCCATGCACTGCCAGTTCATGGCCCCATCCTTCGGCCTCTCATCTGCACCTCAGGTATGTACCAAGGTGCTGGCCCCAGTTCTAGGCCCACTGTGCTCTGATGGCATCCAATTTGTGCAATACTCAGATGACCTCATGAGGAAACAGTCAGCACAGGCTCTATGACAACATGACATTGACCATCCAGAGATTACAGCAATTTGGATGGATTATGAAATTTCTGAAATCTTTGCTGGAATCAACTCATTCTTTGGAGTATCTGCGTCTAGTCTTGGATACAGCTCATACCAGAGATTGCCTTCGACAAAAGAAAGTTCAAACACTCCGGTCTCTGATGCAAACTCTCCAGTCCAGTAGCTGTCTGACTTTTTACTTTTGCATTAGAGTCCAGGGTCTGATGGTAGCCTCTTTTGAAGCCATTCCAGTTGCCCAGTTTCAGATGCCCTGACCTCTACAATGCAACATTTTGTCGCAGTGGGACAATTTGATCTGGTCTCTGGACAAGACCAATTTTGTTATCACCAAGGGCCAATCATTTCTGATTTAGTGTCTCAAATCCAGCTTTGGAGACTTGAAGTCCTTTCTTCCCTTCATTTGGTAGAACCTATCTAGAGATGTCAGTGTGTTGGACTGGGTAGGGGTCTTGGGGACTGTCCATGCAGGGGATTTGGTCGCCAGAGTCTCATTTCCCATAAACATTCTGAAACTTTGGGCAGTTTGGCTATCTCTGCATTGTTGGATCATCCTACTGGAAAGTCCAGATATCCAATCCATATTCAGTTGATCAACACTATGGCAGTGTCGTATATCAAAAATCCGTAAGGAACCAGAAGTCTTGCCTCTGTTGCAGGTGGGAAGTGCCACATGTGTACCTTCTAGCCTTCAGGTTCAACAGCAAACTGGACAGGTTCGTCTCCAGGTAAAGGGATTCTCTAGCTGAGGTTGTGGATGCTCTGGTGGCTTTGTGAGATAGTACACCCTAATTCTATGCCTTTCCTCTCCTAAAACATCTTCCTCATCTGTTTCACAAGATCAAAATGGAGGATGTTTGGTGGTCCTTTTTGGTTTGAACAGGCACCATGCCGATTGGGTACACTGACCTGACTTCCGGCAGACGCTTTGTGAGCTGTTCTAGATTGTCAGGATCTCAAGAACCATTTTACCATCCACTTTCCTGGGCGTTGGGTTTAATGGCATGGTTGTTAAAGCTCAGGTTCTAAGAGACAAGGGAATCTTAGACTCTGTGATTCCTGCAATGTTACAAGCCTGGAAGTCTACTTCTCTTAAGGTCTGTCATCGGACATGGAAATCATACTTCATGTGTTTTGAATCTCAGGGCTTCCACCCTAGGAGTTTTCTCTGAGAAAAATAATATTGTTCTTGCAGATGGCCCTGACCCGCTTTTGACTCTTGGCACTATTAAGTTTCAGGTTTATTCCCTTTGTGTTGTTTCAGAGACTCGTTACATAGTAGGTGAGGTTGAAAAAAGACACAAGTCCATCAAGTCCAACCTATGTGTGTGATTATATGTCAGTATTACATTGTATATCCCTGTATGTTGCGGTCGTTCAGGTGCTTATCTAATAGTTTTTTTTGAAACTATCGATGCTCCCCACTGAGACCACCGCCTGTGGAAGGTAATTCCACATCTTTTCTGCTCATACACTAAAGAACCCTCTACGTAGTTTAAGGTTAAACTTCTTTTCTTTTAATTTTAATGAGTGGCCACGTGTCTTATTAAACTCCTTTTCACAAAAATTTTTTTATCCCTATTGTGGGGTCACCAGAAAGGTATTAATTGAAATCATATCCCCTCTCAAGCGTCTCTTCTCCAGAGAGAATAAGTTCTGTGCTTGCAACCTTTCCTCATAACTAATATCCTCCAGACCTTTTATTAGCTTAGTTGCCCTTCTTTATACTCGCTCCATTTCCAGTACATCCTTTCTGAGGACTGGTGCCCAAAACTGGCATTGATCCCCTTTTTAATGAATGTCAATATTCTGTTTTTTTAGCAGCAGCTTGGCATTGCATGCCATTGCTGAGCCTATTATCTACTAGGACCCCCAGGTCCTTTTTCATCCTAGATTGCCATGTAGTTGCCCACCCCATTAATTTGTTCAGATCTTTTTGCAAGGTTTCCACATCCTGCGGAGAAGTTATTGCCCTGCTTAGCTTAGTATCGTCCGCAAATGCAGAGGTTGAACTGTTTACCCCATCCTCCATGTCGTTTATGAACAAAATAAATAGGATTGGTCCCAGCACAGAACCCTGGGGGACCCCACTACCCACCTCTGACCATTCCGAGTACTCCCCATTTATCACCACCCTCTGAACTCGCCCTTGTAGCCAGTTTTCAATCCATGTACTCGCCCTATGGTCCATGCCAACGGACCTTATTTTGTACAGTAAACATTTATGGGGGACTGTGTCAAATGCTTTTGCAAAATCCAGATAAGCCACATCTATGGGCCTTCTTTTATCTAGATGGCAACTCACCTCCTCATAGAAGGTTAATAGATTGGTTTGGCAAGAACGATTCTTCATGAATCCATGCTGATTACTGCTAATGTTTCCGTTCTCATTACTGAAATCTTGTATATAGTCCCTTACCATCCCCTCCAAGAGCTTGCATACTATTGATGTTAGGCTAACTGGTCTGTAATTCCCAGGGATGTATTTTGGGCCCTTTTTAAATATTGGTGCTACATTGGCGTTTCTCCAATCACCTGGTACCGTTCCAGTCAGTAGACTGTCAGTAAAAATTAGGAACAATGGTCTGGCAATCACTTGACTGAGTTCCCTAAGTACCCTCGGATGCAAGACACCCGGTCCCCGTGATTTATTAATGTTAAGTTTCTCAAGTCTAATTTTAATTCTGTCCTTTGTTAACCATGGAGGTGCTTCCTGTGATGTGTCATAAGGATAAACACTGCAGTTTTGGTTACTGAAGCCCCCCAATTCCCTCATGAAGACTAAGGTGAAGAATAAAATTAATACCTTCGCCATCTCCCCATCCTTTGTAATCAGATGTCCTTCCTCATTCTTTATGGGGCCAATATGATCTGTCCTCCCTTCTTTACTGTTTACCTACTTTCTTGGTATTTTTTTTGCACTTCGCCGCTATGTGTCTTTTGTGTTCTATCTTAGCCGCCCTAATTGCACCCTTGCATTTCTTGTTGCATTCTTTATAAAAGTCTGAATGCTGATGATGATCCCTCAACCTTGTATTCTTTGAAGGCCTTCTCCTTTGCTCTTATATGCTTTTTTACATTGGGGTTAAGCTATCCAGGACTTTCTTTCTGTTCAAATTTTTTTATTGAAAAGAAGACATAAATTTCAACAGGTAATCTTTGTATGACAATAAACAATGTTAATTACACAATTTCTTTTTGTGCGTCTAAATAGTAACATAGACAGTAGGATCGTTGTCTTAACAAAAGATACAGAAGGTAAGCATCAAAGTAGTATGTGCGAACGCATTGGGTTATATAAGTAAAGATAAGACAGGAACAATATACCTATGCGATTACAAAAAACGTTAATCCGCAAACATCTGAAAGGTCAAAACAGTAAACTTTGTGTAATCATCAGGAAGTATTACCAGTAGTGTGCAGGGCCGGACTGGCCTACCGGGAAATCTCCCGGTAGGCCGGCTGCCTGGCTGCTCCTGGGGCCGCTGTGAGGGCAGCGGTGCCTGAAAAAAATATGGCTGCGGGGCCGGCCGACATGCAACTGCACAGGCGCCAGCTGTTCCGAAGCTAGCCATGCTCGGGAAAGCCCCTACACGCTCGGCAATTTTCGAAAAGGCAGGCGCATGCGCAATGATAGGATGGCGCAGAGCGGCGCCATTTTTAAAAGTAAAGCTCTCAGTGAGGTCTCGTCTGGTGGCATGTACCTCTTCCTACGTCCCCCCCGCAGCCTCTGACCTCCTGTCCCCCCCCTGCAGCCTCTAAGATCCCCCCCGCCCCCCCGCAGCCTCTGACCTCCTGTCGGCCCCCCCGCAGCCTCTGACCTCCTGTCGGCCCCCCCGCAGCCTCTGACCTCCTGTCGGCCCCCCCGCAGCCTCTGACCTCCTGTCGGCCTCCCCGCAGCCTCTGACCTCCTGTCGGCCCCCCCCCACAGCCTCTGACCTCCTGTCGGCCCCCGCGCAGCCTCTGACCTCCTGCCGGCCCCCCCGCAGCCTCTGACCTCCTGCCGTCCCCCCCGCAGCCTCTGACCTCCTGCCGTCCCCCCCGCAGCCCCTGACCTCCTGCCATCCCCCCCGCAGCCTCTGACCTTCTGCCATCCCCCCCGCAGCCTCTGACCTTCTGCCGTCCCCCCTGCAGCCTCTGACCTTCTGCCGTCCCCCCTGCAGCCTCTGACCTTCTGCCGTCCCCCCTGCAGCCTCTGACCTCCTGCCGTCCCCCCCGCAGCCTCTGACCCCTGCCGTCCCCCCCGCAGCCTCTGACCCCTGCCGTCCCCCCCGCAGCCTCTGACCTCCTGCCGTCCCCCACGCAGCCTCTGACCTCCTGCCGTCCCCCACGCAGCCTCTGACCTCCTGCCGTCCCCCCCCGCAGCCTCTGACCTCCTGCCGTCCCCCCCCGCAGCCTCTGACCTCCTGCCGTCCCCCCCGCAGCCTCTGACCTCCTGCCGTCCCCCCCGCAGCCTCTGACCTCCTGCCGTCCCCCCCCGCAGCCTCTGACCTCCTGCCGCCCCCCCCCGCAGCCTCTGACCTCCTGTCGTTCCCCCCGCAGCCTCTGACCTCCTGTCGTTCCCCCCGCAGCCTCTGACCTCCTGTCGCCCCCCCCGCAGCCTCTGACCTCCTGTCGCCCCCCCCCCGCAGCCTCTGATCTCCTGCCGTCCCCTCCGCAGCCTCTGACCTCCTGCCGTCCCCTCTGCAGCCTCTGACCTCTTGCCGTCCCCTCCGCAGCCTCTGACCTCCTGCCGTCCTCTCCGCAGCCTCTGACCTCCTGCCGCCCCCCCCCCCTGCAGCCTCTGACCTCCTGCCGTCCCCTCCGCAGCCTCTGACTTCCTGCCGTCCCCTCCGCAGCCTCTGACCTCCTGCCGTCCCCTCCGCAGCCTCTGACCTCCTGCCGTCCCCTCCGCAGCCTCTGACCTCCTGCCGTCCTCTCCGCAGCCTCTGACCTCCTGCCGTCCCCTCCGCAGCCTCTGACCTCCTGCCGTCCCCTCCGCAGCCTCTGACCTCCTGCCGTCCCCTCCGCAGCCTCTGACCTCCTGCCGTCCCATCCGCAACTTCTGACCTCCTGCCGTCCCCTCCGCAGCCTCTGACCTCCTGCCGCCCCCTCCCCTGCAGCCTTTGACCACCTGCCGCCCCCTCCCCTGCAGCCTCTGACCACCTGTCGTCCCCTCCCCTGCAGCCTCTGACCACCTGTCGCCCCCCCCTGCAGCCTCTGACCACTTGTCACCCCCCCCTGCAGCCTCTGACCACTTGTCACCCCCCCCTGCAGCCTCTGACCACTTGTCACCCCCCCCTGCAGCCTCTGACCACTTGTCACCCCCCCTGCAGCCTCTGACCACTTGTCACCCCCCCTGCAGCCTCTGACCACTTGTCACCCCCCCTGCAGCCTCTGACCTCCTGTCCGCCCCCCCCGCAGCCTCTGACCTCCTGTCCGCCCCCCCCCGCAGCCTCTGACCTCCTGTCCGCCCCCCTGCAACCTTTGACCTCCTGTCCGCCCCCCCGCAGCCTTTGACCTCCTGTCCGCCCCCCCACCGCAGCTTTTGACCTCCAGCTGATCTAGCTGGGGATGCAGCGTGTTGTTTAGCAAGGGCTTTCACCGCCATCTTGGAGGAGACGCGGGCCAGGGCTTCCTTGATCTGTTTGGGCTTGGTTTTACCGTGGTGGCCCGTCAGAACAATCCCGGATGAAGCTCTACCGATGCGGGGGGTGATCGCCGGTGATTTGGGATAGCTGAGCGATCTGGGTGCTCTTTGCGGTCCCGTGTCTGCAGCGGGGAGTGCGGAGCTCTACAAGGAAGCGTCCTCCATGTCGAGCCTCGCGCATGCGCCTCCCCATCCAGGACTTTCATTCGCTCTTTTAAACGTATTACCCAATGGGATGCATTGGCTAATACCCGCATTTATTATGCTCTTAAAGCAAACCCATCTCTCCTCCGTGTTCTTTGTTCCTAAGATTTTATCCAAATTCATGCCTTCTAACAAGGTTCGTAGTTTAGGGAAGTTGGCTCTTTTGAAAATCAGTGTCTTTGTATTCCCCTTATGTTTCCTATTTCTGTGATTTATACTGAAGCCAATTGACCTGTGATCGCTATTTCCTAAATTGCCCCGTATCACATCTGTGATCAGGTCTGTATTGTTGGTAATCAGTAGATCCAGTAACGCTTTATTTCTAATAGAATAAAATTACTGCACTTATCAGACAAAAAGAGCAAGTGAATGGAGAAAACATAAATATGTTTGTTTTTTTTAAAACAAAGCTGTGACTTCCTGTGAGATACGCACGTAATAAAATTAAAATTACTGCGCTTATCAGACAAGAAGAACAAGTGAATGGATGAAACATAAATTCGTTTTTTAGAAAGCAAAGCTGCAACTTCCTGTTATATACGCACAAAATAAACAACTTTCTATATTAAGTTGAGCTATGCTCTCATGTGAGTGAATACTAGCAATAAACCTTAATAATGCTAAATTATATATATAAATACATAAAAAAAATTGATTGATTAATTTATTAGATCATGTTTTAAATAGTCCACTGTTTTAAGGTGGTTTTCAAATGTCCACTGTTTAAAGGTGATTTTCAAACATGAAATTAACACGCGATACACCCAAGAGTCGCGGTTAAAAGATAAAGACCTCCACCTCTGCACACACTGCTGCTTACCGACTCCAAATGATCTCCTAGATCACACTCTCTTGTGGCTTAATACCCAGCCCAGGCCTTTTGAGAGATGGAACAATGATCCCAGCATCTTCACAGAATTTATTCTGAACGCTTTATTTCTAGTTGGTGCATCTACCATCTGAACCATGAAATTGTACTGCAAGACATTTAGGAACTGGCGAGCCTTAGATGAATGCGCGGTTCCTCCGCCAAGTCTATGTCTGGATAATTAAAATCCCCTATTATGATAACACTTCCCATCCTTGCTGCTAATCCAAATTGTGATAGGAGATCTGTCCCCCCCTCCTCCCTCAGGTTAGGGGGCCTATAACATACTCCCAATATTATTTTCACCTTAGCTTCATCCCTTTGGAGCTCTTCCGATAAGGATTTCACCTCCTCCCTAGCTCCCTTAATGAGGTCATTTCTCACATTCACTTGTACATTATTCTTGATATATAGGCATACCCCTCCCCCCTTTTTACCCACTCTATACCTGCAATAAAGGGTATACCCTTGAATGGCTGCCAGCCAATCATGAGAGCTGTTGAACCAGGTCTCTGAAATTCCCACAAAATCCAAATCCTCCTCGTACAACAGTATCTCTAGTTCTCCCGTCTTGTCCGCCAGGCTCCTGGCATTGATGAACATGCCACGTAGTTCAGAATGGTCGCATACTATCCTCTTATTGGGGGTTCCGAGATTGCAACTAGGACTTGTTACTATACTTACCTTGGGTTTATGTGCTTTAGTTAACCTACCACTAATTCCCCCAATACTACCCTCTGGAATATGTTTTGCGCTGACTATGTCTACCTCTGGGCCCTCCCGCCTGTCTCCTATTTTAAGAACCCCTCTAACTTTGCTTCTCACTCTTTGACTAAAGTGATTGTAAACCATTATTTTTTAATTATATTGAAAAAAGGTTTATACACATAGCGACCGCTTACCACTTCTTCTGGAGTCCCCCATCTGTGCTGTCTGCGCTTGCTCTTCTGTGTCTGTCCCCATAGCAAGCTTAAGGCTGGCTTTGTACATCTATAGACGCACATGGCTCCGCCCTGCCACCCACCTTTCCTCATAGGATTTGACTGAGCAGCTGGAGGCAATGGCTTTTAGCAAAGACTATGAAAGTAGTCTTCCAGTAGGGAGGGGGAGAAAAGACCTGCAGATAGGCACAGCGCTTGATCTATACAGGACTCGGGTAGTGTTAGGGAGTGGGGTGGAACTATTATTTGTACCTTAATGGAGAGAATGCATTAAGGTACAAAAAAATCCTTTAGGGTTTGGAACCACTTTAAGACCTTTATACAAGGAGTACCCCATGTTGCTTATCCCATTTGTTATGTCCCAGTAGATCTGAATCTGGTTTTTGCTGTTCTTCAGAAACCACAGTTTGAACCAATAAGAGACATTTTGATCTTTACTCTCACCCACAAGGTAGTATTCCTTGTAGCCATTGGCTCTGTGTGGCGAGTGTTTGAACTTGGGGCATTAACCTGTAGGCACCCTTTCTGTTTCCCACTTCTCTGTGGGAAGTTGACCACATTGGTAGAGGAACAGGGCATTGCTTCTTCATGATAGAATTAATACCCTGATGATTTGATGTTTGATGGCAGCAGGACAGTTGGAGGAAGCACATATTTGCAAAATGAATACAGTGGAAGCAGGAAGATCTTTCACTGCATCTTCCTCTACAGAAAGTGAGCAGTATGGTAGTGACATCCCCAAATCTCCTGAGGTTAGCAGTCAGAGGCAGTAGTGTCTGTCACAATGTAACCACTTGCCGACCGCCGCACGCCGAGGTACGTCCAAACTTTGGCGGCGGATATCGTTGTTATGGCAGCAGCGGCGGTCAGCTTTAAGATAAAAGTAGTCTCTGCAGCGGATTCGCCGCGAGATCACGTTTATCGGTGGCGGGAGAGGGCCCCCCCCCCTCCTGCTGCAATCCGGTGCCCTCCGCCGCTTACCGGAGCAGTCGGTAGCGGCGGAGGCGATCGCGTCTGTCTCCGTGCTGTGCCTGGAGATGAGTGAGGCTAAGATGGCGCCCACTCATCTCCATGACACTGCTGGGCAGAAGCGACGTCAAAACGTCACTTCCGCCCGTACATCTTAAAGGCACATTTTTTTCAATGTCATTTTTTTGAATGACTTTTTTTTTTTTTAAATTGCATTTTAGTGTAAATATGAGATCTGAGGTCTTTTTGACCCCAGATCTCATATTTAAGAGGTCCTGTCATGCTTTTTTCTATTACAAGGGATGTTTACATTCCTTGTAATAGGAATAAAGTGACACCATTTTTTTTTTTTTTAAACTGTGTAAAAATAAATAAAATCATGTAAAATAAATAATAAAAATAAAAAAAATGTTTTAAAAACCCCTGTTCCGACAAGCTCGCGCGCAGAAGTGAACGCATATGTGAGTAGTGCCCGCATATGAAAACGGTGGTCAAACCACACAGGTGAGGTATCGCCACGACCGGTAGAGCGAGAGCAATAATTCTAGCCCTAGACCTCCTCTGTAACACAAAACATGCAACCTGTAGAATTTTTTAAACGTCGCCTATGGAGATTTTTGAGGGTAAAAGTTTGACGCCATTCCACGAGCGGGCGCAATCTTGAAGCTGTTGGGTATCAATTTACTTGGCGTAATATTATCTTTCACAATATAAAAAAAAATTGGGGTAACTTTACTGTTGTCTTATTTTTTTATTTGAAAAAGTGAATTTTTTCCAAAAAAAGTGAGCTTATAAGACTGCTGCGCAAATACGGTGCAAAAAAGTATTGCATTGACTGCCATTTTATTCTCTAGGGTGTTAGAAAAAAACAATATATAATGTTTGGAGGTTCTAAGTAATTTTCTAGCAAAAAAATCTGTTTGAAACATGTAAACACCTAAAATCCAAAACGAGGTGGGTCCTTAAGTGGGTAAATATAAAGTTATGGTGCTGAGTAGGGTTGCACCAATACCACTTTTTTAAGACAGAGTACAAGTACCGATATTTTTTTCAAGTACTCGTTGATACTTTTTTTTTTTATGTCATGTGACAGTGGCACTAATATGCAGCAGTGTCAGTAATTTTTTTTTTTTTTATTGTTCACAGTTTTATTTTTTACGATTTTTTTTTTTATTTTTTACAATCTATATTTTTTTATTGTTGTGTGTGTGTTTTTTTTTTTTTTTTTCTTTTTTACAATGCTTTCTTTTTGGAGGGGGGTATGTGACGATGTCGGTGGTTTTTTTATTTTATTTTTACATTTTTTTGACAATTTAATATGTTTAAATATGTATTACAATTCTTTCTTTCTTTTTTTTTTAATCAGCCCTGTTGTGGCGGGGGATCTAAACAGACCCCTGCCATTTCCCCTTTGAGACAGGGAAAGGGACTGAGGATACAGATTTCCCAGTCCCTTTCTCTACAGCCTCATCTACACTGAAGATGAGTGAACAGGAGATAGCAGCTCCTATTCATTCATAAATGGAAGCATCGTAAGCACAGTTTACGATGCTCAGTTATAAATGGACAGAGGCAGTGATCACTGACTCTGTTCATTCAGAAAAGGAAGAAACCGGTAAATGACAGATTTACCAGCTTCTTCCTCCACTTTCCATCCTGACAGATCTGGGACAGGGGGGACCGGAGGAGGACAAAGAGGACCCAGGGAGCCAGAGGAGGATACAGGGGACAGTCGGGGGTGATTGGTGCGGCGGTTGGGGGAATTAAAATCACTGATCTTCCTGTGTGGCTTTCAGTAAAGCAGCTGAAAGCCGCGGGAGGGAGAGGAGGAGAAGCGGCTGTCAGCTGCTTTATTGAAAGCTATACAGGGAGATCGGGAATTGTAACTCTCCCCACATCCCACAGATCATCTCTGAGGCTGCCAAGGTATCGGATTAGGCATCGGAGCATTTGCACGAGTACAAGTACTTGTGCAAATGCTCGGTATCGGTACAGATACTATTATCGGTATCGGTGCAACCCTAGTGCTGAGGCACACTTACATATCAGGAAGTGCACTGTTATTGTTAGACACAATTAACATTTCTAGAAGTTCTGTAAAAGATCCCTTAACTGTATTTTCCCTAACCCTTTCAGAGCCAGGTCTGTACGAGTACGGACCTAAAAAGTGCCCGCAGGTGGCCAAGTCTGTACGCCATACAGACCTCATATCTCCCTCTTATATAAGCTTATGGTCACTTTAATGACCATAAGCTTATATCAGAATTGTTCAGCAGACTCTACTGAACAATGCTATAACAATGATCAGCAGATTACAACCCCTAATTTGAAAGGAGGGGAGGAGCGGTGCGGATGGGGGTGAAGTTGTGGCTTGGGGGAGTTGGTATACATGTGTCTACCAAACCTCTACCCCCCCCTACAATGGATGTAGGCAGCGATTGCTGCTATATCCACTGACAGCTGATCATTGTAACTGCGAGTATTACAATGTATCAAACTGTCATTTTATAAATGAATGGAATCTCTATACAGATCCCCCAGGTCCACCCCGCACCCCTCCTCAGCTTCTCCTCCCGGCCAACCCGATCTGTCCTGATTGGCCAGGAGGAGAAGCCGGAAGACAATAGCTAATATTACTTCGCCGTTGTCACAAGCGGGTGGGTTCAGGGTGCAATGCTTTGCGCCCTGAGCACAACCTTTTTCAAGCTCAGGCTCTAATCATACAGATTGGAAAAAAAATTCATACGAATGCCCCTGTGCCCCTAATGGACTGGCCGCTCCTGATAAGACCCCTTTCACATGGAGCGGACACTGTCAAGCAGATCCACCTGCTCAGCAGGGGATCTGTCTGCTTATCCCTGCTGAGCAGGCAGATAACAGGTCCGTGTCCGCTCCACTAATGCAGAGCGGACACAGCAAGCTATTCTCTGTGGGGCAGTCAGATGGAAACGGACCGCCTGTCCATTTCCATCCAATCCGCTAGATGGATGGGGAATAGAATCCCCATCCGTCAGTTTTTAGCGGACTGGACTGGAACGGATGCAGGCGGGTGTAAACGGACACATGTCCATTTAAATCAGCCTCTCCATAGAGAACAATGGGTGGTCCGATTGGGCCCGCCTGAAAAACGGACAGGCAGACCCAATCAGTCTGCTTGTGTGAAAGGGGCCTAAGGCCTTGTTCACACAGGGTACATACACAGCGTACTTTTACGGGGACACAGGCGCACAGGTGTTCCGTGCATCTCTGTGCAGGCATTCCCGTTGATGTCATTTGAGATGTAGCACCTGCACGAACAGAGCCGTTGCTCCCAATTTTACATCCATGTAGGTCCGCATGCATGTCCCTGAGCTCTCACTGTCTGCTTTTGGGGTCATGTACCCACAGCCACACAGATGTCAGATTGGAAACAGCAGCTATGCCTGCGCAGCCGTTGCATCCCAATTGACATAAATGGGACTGCCTGTACGGAGATGCATAGAAAGCCTGTGCATTCCTATGCGGGTAAACATGGCCCTCCATGGGCGTACATTTTAGTACGCCATATGTGAATGATGCTTTAGTAGCAATTTAGCAGGAATTTTGTTATGTTGTGTTTATGTACACTATTAATGATTTTAGTGTATTTTTAGCGAAAATATTGATTTGGTAAACATATCGCACTGCCCTAAAAATCAGTAGCACCTTCTTTTTATTCTACTGGCCATGTGCTTTCAGAAAATTACAAATTCTGAAAGCTGTAAGTGAAAAATGAAAACCTCCAGATTGTTAGAGAAATTTTTGGGTACGTTCGATTTTCACCATTTTGCAAAAAGGCGCAATTTAAAAATTCCAAATATTTGTTATTTATTAACTCCATACAGGTTAAGCTTTTATATTTAGTAGGGATTTAGCAGGGATTTTGTAAAATTAGCTTTTATATTAAGTAGGAATTTTGTAACATTTGCTGTGTATTTATCTGCTAGTCATGATTTTAGTGGATTTTTAGTAAAAATATTGTTTTGATAAACATTTGCACAAAAGTAGGACCTTAGAAATCAGTAGCACCTTCTTTTTATTCTACTGGTCATGTGCTTTCAGAAAATATATGGTTTGCGGGGGGTCTTTTACAAACTTTGAAAGCTATAAGTGAAAAATAAAAAAGCAAAGGAAAAATTGCAAAAATGGTCTGGCCACCTGAGGGTAAAAATGGAGCACAGGGCCTGGCAGAAAAAAGGTTAAAAGATGAATAGTAATGTATGTAGAACACACCGAGGGACATGTATAAAGTATATTGGCAACAAAATTAGGCTGCAGTTAGTTAGCAAAGTCCGTGTGTATATATGTTTGCAAACCCCGCAAACTGAGACAGATTTACAGAATTACCAATGGAGATGAGACAAATTTTCACTTGAACAGATGCACGGTTAGGAAATGATAAGGGGCAAGCTTTATTTTGTCACAGTGCTACTTTAGCGCAGAGTTTTGCAACCTTTTTTTCAGTCAAGGCACCTTTTACAAATATGCAAAATCCTGAGGCACCCCAAACTAAAAAAAAACATAAATGTTGCTCATCAGTGTGGTAACCTGTGCCTGGAACGATGCACACAAACGCCTTGATGAAATTAACATCTGAAGCCCCCCTTTACATCAGTGGTTCCAATAATCACATCAAAGCCCCTCTTTACATTGGACTTTCCCCTTCACATAAGAGACCCCTTCTGACATTATGGTTCCCCACTTAACATCACATTCACAACTTCATGTCTCTGCCCCCCATCACATCAGAGGCCCCCCCATAAAGAGCCCCTAATCGCACAGTCCCCAAATCAACAAGCCCCTGTCAAACAGCCCAACAATAATCACACAATCCTCTTCTTACAACAGAGCCCTACCCTTTGGCTCCAGCAAAGGGCAGGAGGTTAAGTCATCGGTCTTCTGTCTTCTCTTCAAATGCTGGGCGAAGCTCTGCATGCCGCCTGCTATGGATCAGAGTCATGTATTTTCATAGTGCAGGCAAGCCAGCTACCATTACCATGGCAACAAGTGACACCTTGCATCCTGACCTTACACCATCTTTGGTTGCTATGGTGCTGGAGGTCAACCTGCCTGCACCATGACAACTCACACTGATTAAGGACAAACTGGGTCCCGTACTCACAGCATCCCTGGGGAACCCAGATGGTACTCTTGTTGATAAATGCTGCGTTAGAGCATCAGATGGAGTAATTTATGAATGAAAGTGTCTAATTATGATAAATCTGTCTCATAGTCTGTCTGCTCCTGTTTAGCATTTTGCTTCTGTATGACAAAATAGACTTGTGTCCCCCAATGTGTTTGTATTCTATGCATTTTCATTTGTGTCACACAAAAAGCAGAAAGTAGCCTTACTCCTTTAAATCTATAAAGTAAAAATAACTTAAAATTAGAAAAAGGTATGCAAATGCACTTCAATATGATAAAAAAATGCTACAAAATTAATTATATGACCTTAGTCATACTGGCATTTCTGTATTTAGCTTTATAAATGCAGTAGAAGTTATCTGGGAAGTATAAACAACTTATCTTAATTGTACAGTACAGGACACAAGACTTGTACTTTGACAATGGGCTCTCTGCAGGCTACCTTCAGGTGATTTAACATTGGCAAAAAAAACTTGTTGGCTCCACCCCCAGAGCATACCCATTCAACCCCACCCACCCTGCGAGACTCCAGTTTTTTCTTTCTCTTGTCCTTAGGTGATATCTTTCCTCCTCTTTTCTTTTCCATTAATTTTTTTTCCCTTAACATTTATACATTTTTTACTGCTTACTGCAATTTTTGACTGCTTAAGCAGTTTTCTATATGATGTGTTCCCAGCTGCTTTTTCTGCAAAAAAAATACATGCAGCATGATGCTCAACTCCTGTTGCCATCTTCTACAGATACTAGCAGTTCTTGTATCCAAACACCCAAAATCCCATCCATTTCAATCTCCATTCTGTAAGTACCTCACTGGGGATCCCTTCACTTAGCAATACCCGATCACAGGTGCAAGGGAGCTAGGACAAATGGGACAAAGAGTATGCATTCTGCGGACAGCCTACATGAAACTTAAACCAACTCTCAGGATGATAGCTGTTCCTTTGTCTCAGAGTAATGTTCTATTATGACACTGCTCCCCATATCTGACTCTTCAGGCACACACTATGGGGCCCATCTGACAAAAGCAGGTGCCATTATGTCTAAGTTCTTTAGAAAGCTCTCAGTATTTCAATTACCTTTTGGCTTCTTGAGGCCAGAAATACTACATGTCTTCTATTCTCCCTGACCCCATTCAAGATAGAGGTGGTGACCTCCTTTACTTGAGAATATTATGGAGGTAAGTATTGTGGACCTGATTTTGTAGCGGAGACCAAAGAGGTTTTTTTGTTCCCCTGCATATAGTTAGGTACAAACTACATCCTTGTTCCAAATGCTGTCTACTGTGGAAACACTTATTGAAATGGTGCTCACTAGAAGCACTTGACTCTGCACAGCCTAAACAAGCCCCTATGGGCACTTGGCTGATTTAAAAAAAAAAAACTTCCTGCACACGCACAGATCAGTTGAGCACTTTATAAGGACTGGCCCAATCCTGAAAGGATATTCACTGCTCTAAATTTTTTGCTGAAATGTATCCTATGGAAATAGAATTAAGAAGAAATGGTCTGTTCCAGTAGTGGAGTATTTCAGTTCTCAATAAACACTTTACAGTTCCTATTGATGATCCCTCTTTTAAGGATTCTGTTGATAGGTGTCTGGAAGGCTTTTAAAGGCCTTATTTGCCTTGTAGGTCCAGCCCTGCATCCAGCTATTGGTGCCTTGCCTATTTTCCATACCATTTCTATTTGGATTAGACAATAAACCGAGACCAGGAACCTGTCTTTAATGACCATGCTCTCTTAGAACTATTGCAGCTGATGCCCGCAGTATTGTTTGATTTATGTTAACGCTCTAGAGAATGTAATATGCAAAGTCTCTAGAACTTTCCCCCATCTCTGTGCATTAGCACAGGATTTTGTGGTTAAAAGCTTGGTCTGCTGAACCTGCTTGTCAAAACCATCTTCTATGCATACCTTATGCTGGTAAGCAGTAGCACCTATTTGTTGAATCCCTTGATAAATTTAAGGGTACTCCTACCCCATATGAAAAAGCCCAAATCTCCTACTCCTACGGCTGCTATGTCTATTCAGTTAAAGGGACTTTTTCACTCTTCCTAGGCCTCCATATACACACCAAGATTTAACATCTCTTTTCGCCACAAGGCATGGACTTCCAAGTCCACCTAGCCTTCTCACAGTAAAGGGAAGGCCCCCACTCTATGGAGTGGGGGATTGTGTGTTGCTGTTTGCGTGAGTCTGTGTCCAAGATGTCCCAAACCTCTGAGTCCAATCTGCCATTTCAGAGGGATGCTAAATATAGTCTGTATCTCTGCCCTCCTCACTTTTTGCCTTCCGTTCTGGCCAGCTTCAGATTAAAAGAAAAGCAGATGTAACAACTGCCTTGTGCCAACTTCAGCACAAGCAGTGGATGTACCACTTTCTTCTTGTTTCTATTTAAACTTATTCACAGTCTCAAAACCAAATATGCACCCATACTAAACTTAAAATCTCTGAACTGATTTCTTTGTGTGCAAAAATTCCAGATGTAATCCATGAGATTTGCAGGGGACTGGTCCCCACAGGAGTCAAAACTTCCCATCCAAATTCAGGAACTTCTCAGATTTTCTCTCCAACACTGGACCTCCCTTCTGCAAGTTCACCTAGTTAAGGTACAGTCAGACAGTGCACAGCAGTGGCCTACATAAACTATCAAGGAAGCATCAGAAGTCAAGCTGCCCTATGACAAACAAGTCTGATTCTCTCCTGGGTGGAAGCTCACATTACAGCTCTCTCACCCATCCACATAATTGAAGTGGACAATTGGCATGTGGATTTCATAAGCCATCAAAGCCTAGATCCGGGGAAGATCTTTCAAAATCTCTGTCATAGGTGGAGAAAACCAGGTGTGGACATCCTGACCTCCAGCCTCCAGATCCTCTAGCCTTCACAGTAGATGGTCTTGAAATTCCTTGGACTTTAGGTGGAAGACCTTTGGCCTTTTCCAACATCCTTATATTTCATCCTGCTTCTCAGTCAGTGGCTTTAACTGCATGGTTGTTTAAACCTACAGTATCTTACAAAAGTGAGTACATCCCTGACATTTTTGTAAATATTTTATTATATCTTATGTGACAACACTGAAGAAATGACACTTTGCTACAATGTAAAGTGAGTGTGCATCTTGTAAAACAGTGTAAATTTGTGTAAAACAGTGTAAATTTGCTGTCCCCTCAAAATTACTCAACACACAGCCATTAATGTCTAAACCGCTGGCAACAAAAGCGAGTACTCCCCTAAGTGAAAATGTCCAAATAGGGCCCAAAGTGTCAATATTTATTGTGGCCACCATTATTTTCCAGCACTGCAACCCTCTTGAGCATGGAGTTCACCAGAGCTTCACAGGTTGCCACTGGAGTCCTCTTCCACTCCTCCATGACAACATCACAGAGCTGGTGGATGTTAGAGACCTTGCCATCCTCCAACTTCAGTTTGAGGATGCCCCACAGATGCTCAATAGGGTTTAGGTCTGGAGACCTGCTTGGCCAGTCCATCACCTTTACCCTCGGCTTCTCTAGCAAGGCAGTGGTCATCTTGGAGATGTGTTTTGGGTCATTATGTTGGAATACTGCCCTGCGGCCCAGTCTTTGAAAGGAGGGGATCATGCTCAGCTTCAGTATATGTCACAGTACATGTTGGCATTCATGGTTCTCTCAATGAACTGTAGCTCCCCAGTGCCAGCAGCATTCATGCAGCCCCAGACCATGACACTCCCACCACCATTCTTGACTTGTAGGCAAGACACACTTGTCTTTGTACTCTTCACCTAGTTAACGGCACACGTGCTTGACATCTGAAACAAATATGTTTATCTTGATCTCATCAGACCACAGGACCTGGTTCCAGTAATCCATGTCCTTAGTCTGCTTGTCTTCAGCAAACTGTTTGCGGGCTTTCTTGTGCATCATCTTTAGAAGAGGCTTCCTTCTGGGACGACAGCCATGCAGACCAATGTGATGCAGTGTACGGCGTGTGGTCTGAGCACTGACAGGCTGACCCCCCCACCCCTTCAACCTCAATGCTTGCAGCACTCGTACATCTATTTCCCAAAGACGACCTCTGGATATGACGCTGAGCACGTGCACACAACTTCTTTGGTTGCCCATGGCGAGGCCTGTTCTGAGTGAAATCTGTCCTGTTAAACCACTGTATGGTGCTGCAGCTCAGTTTCAGGGTCTTGGCAATCTTCTTATAGCCTAGGCCATCTTTATGTAGAGCAATAATTCTTTTTCCACATCCTCCCTTTGCCATGAGGTGCCATGTTGAACTTCCAGTGACCAGTATGAGAAAGCGAGAGTGATAACACCAAATTTAACACACCTGTTCCCCATTCACACCTGAGACCTTATAACACTAACGAGTCACATGACACTGGGGAGAGAAAATGGCTAATTAGGACCAATTTTGACATTTTCACTCAGGGGTGTACTCACTGTTGTTGCCAGCAGTTTAGACATTAATTGCTGTGTGTTGAGTAATCTTGAGGGGACAGCACATTTTCACTGTTATACAAGCTGTACACTCCCTACTTTACATTGTAGTAAAGTCTCATTTCTTCAGTGTTGTCATATGAAAAGATATAATTATTTCCACCTTACTGAGAGCATGAAAATCCAACTCCTGCAACTTGCAACTTCCACACGTGGAAGGTTTACTTTGCCTGGTGCAAGGACAGGAAAATGAGACCCAGCAAATACTCTATTTGTATTTAGGCCTTTCTTCAGTCGAGTCTTGGCTGGTGTCCAACCCTGAGTATGCTTATGCAACAAATTTCTGCCCTCCCCACCAGAACATTTGGATCAGTGCTCTCTGCCATTGGCTGAGAGTGCTGATAAGGAGACAGTCGGCTGCTGGTTTTTCAGCATGCACATCCAACAGAAGCCGGCCGAACCAGCATACACACGGGCAGAATGTGATAGTTACATAGTTAATCAGTTTGAAAAAAAGACACAAGTCCATCTAGTTCAACCATAAAAAAAATAAATAAATAAAATAAAAAATATCATACTATCCTATATACCCACAGTTGATCCAGAGGAAGGCGAAAAAAACCCCCCCAAAAAGCAGGATCCAATTTGCTACAGCGGGGGAAAAAATTCCTTCCTGATCCCAGACATTTTTTTTTTTCTTTTCAACCAGCAAATGTCTCCCGACATTCTGCCTGTGTGTGCGGGGGCTTTAGGGACAAAGTTCCTACTTTCCCTATCGAAACCCAATCCACCGGGGCTTTTGATGTCTCTTGGGCTTTTCAGCATCAAACATCTTCTTCCCGAATTTGTACAGTCAGCATCTGGTCCTCTGTTCACTCGTTTTCCAAGGTATACCAGGTGAATGTTCAGGCCTCAGCTGATGCGAGCTTTTGCCGCAAGCTTCTTCAAGTTGTTACCTGAATTTTTTGTTCAGGTTCTTAAACTTGTACACTGTACTGTACTCCATAATAGGGAATTTACAGGTAAGTCAAAATGTCTATTATTCTACCCAGATACTTTTTCCTGCATTTAGATGTTCTGCTTTAAACCTGGTTTAGCCACATTTTGGTGCATTTAGCTGCATTTAGAGTGTCTAATCAGATCCTGGACTCTGGAGAATTCTAATTTCTCGACACACAGCTAAACTGACCACACCTGAACACAGGTGGCACCATTGAAAAATCATTATATGCATGTGCCTTTACAAATGTCCTCCAAATGCTTATACAGTCAGGTCCATAAATATTGGGACATGGACACAATTCTAATCTTTTTGGCTCGATACACCACCACAATGGATTTGAAATGAAACAAACAAGATGTGCTTTAACTGCAGACTTTCATCTTTAATTTGAGGGTATTTACATCTAAATCAGGTGAACGGTGTTGGAATTACAATAGTTTGTATATGTGCCTCCCACTTTTTTAGGGACCAAAAGTAAGGGGACAATTGGCTGCTCAGCCAAGGTGTGTGTTTTTCCCTCATTATCCCATTTACAAGGAGCAGATAAAAGGTCCAGAGTTAATTTCAAGTGTGCTATTGCATTTGGAATCTGTTGCTGTCAACTCTCAATATGAGATCCAAAGAGCTGTCACTATCAGTGAAGCAAGCCATCATTAGGCTGAAAAAAACAAAACAAAACCATCAGAGAGATAGCAAAAACATTAGGTGTGGCCAAATCAACTGTTTGGAACATCCTTAAAAAGAACGAACGCACCAGTGAGCTCAGCAACACCAAAAGACCCGGAAGATCACAGAAAACAACTGTGGTGGATGACCGAAGAATTCTTTCCCTGATGAAGAACACACCCTTCACAACAGTTGGTCAGTTAAAGAACACTCTCCAGGAGGTGGGTGTATGTGTGTCAAAGTCAACAATCAAGAGAAGACTTCACCAGAGTGAATACAGAGGGTTCACCACAAGATGTAAACCATTGGTGAGCCTCAAAAACAGGAAGACCATATTAGTTTGCCAAACAACATGTAAAAAAGCCTTCACAGTTCTGGAACAACATTCTATGGACAGATGAAACCAAGATCAACTTGTACCAGAGTGATGGGGAGAGAAGAGTATGGAGAAGGAAAGGAACTGCTCATGATCCAAATCATACCATCTCATCAGTGAAGCATGGTGGTGGTAGTGTCATGGCTTGGGCATGTATGGCTGCTAATGGAACTGGTTCTCTTGTATTGATGATATGACTGTTGACCAAAGCAGCAGGATGAATTCTGAAGTGTTTCGGGCAATATTATCTGCTCATATTCAGCAAAATGCTTCAGAACTCATTGGATGGTGCTTCACAGTGCAGATGGACAATGACCCGAACCGAAGCATACTGCGAAAGCAACCAAAGAGTTTTTTTTAAGGGAAAGAAGTGGAATGTTATGCAATGGCCAAGTCAATCACCTGACCTGAATCCGATTGAGCATGCATTTCACTTGCTGAAGACAAAACCGAAGGGAAAATGCCCCAAGAACAAGCAGGAATTGAAGACAGTTGCAGTAGAGGCCTGGCAGAGTATCACCAGGGATGAAACCCAGCATCTGGTGATGTCTATGCGTTCCAGACTTCAGGCTGTAATTGACTGCAAAGGATTTGCAACCGAGTATTAAAAAGTGAAAGTTTGATGGATGATTGTTAATCTGTCCCATTACTTTTGGTCCCTTAAAAAGTGGGAGGCACATATACAAACTGTTGTAATTCCTACACCGTTCACCTGATTTGGATGTAAATACCCTCAAATTAAAGCTGAAACATCTTGTTCGTTTCATTTCAAATCCATTGTGGTGGTGTATAGAGCCAAAAAGATTAGATTTGTGTCAGTGTCCCAATATTTATGGACCTGACTGTAAATGCATGTTTTATAGTGCCAGTGTGAATGAGAGCACATGGATTTTAAAAGAAGTGAAGGGGAAAAAAAATACAGAACTGTAGGTGTGTGTTTCATTTTGTAAAAAGAAAATATTAGTTTTATTCACACACAAGTGGTACAGAATATTTCATAATAACATTTATCTTAGGAAAAGCACCCCTTTTTTATGAAACTACCGTATATTGCTCCAGTTTAAATTTGTTGTCGGTGCAAGGTTTCAGCCCTTCCAAAAATAAAAATAAGGGCTTGTTCACACCAGTTCTGGTGCACTACATTGTTGTGTGTTTCCATAAAATGATGCAGTCATAGAATTAACATAGAAGTAAAAATGAAAAATGACAAGCACTTCAATGCATTATCACATTGCATGGCAGCACATGTGTGTTATGTGCTATTCATTACCGTTTTGCGTGGTACAAATCAGTCCTAAAAGTACTGATGCATATGCAAGGCCAGATTCACACTAGCTGCGGCTGCAGTTCGCAGCAGGGGGCCGGTGCGTCCCTGTTCTCCATGTCAGGGGCGAATCAGGTCCAAAGTTTTGCCTGAATTCAGTCCTGAAACTGAGCCAAAGACGCACAGGACCCTTTTCCAGTGCGGACTGTGGCCGCCCTGGAGGTCTGTGAACCGGCTCCATTGAGAACCATTCACAGTCTCCTGTCATGCAATTTGGATGCAGAGAAAGCTGCATCCAATTCGCATAAATGTGAACCCAGCCTAAATGTAATAAATTAGCTGATCCACGGTACTGTTCTTTTGTAATCTGTAAATGTTTACTGTAATATTGCAAAAAGGGGATTGCTACTTAGAGTAATGCAAATTCCCCTTTAAGTATTCTCTCTTTTTTCTGTATGTTTCAGTATTCCAAAAAAGTGGATGATCGCTTTGGAGGTTACGTGGCCTGCACCCTGTTGGTCTTCTGTTTTATTTGTTTTATCCAAATTGTCATCTTTCCCCAGTAAGTGTGTAAATGTTAAATCCTGCCTTCTGTATTCAACAAACTGTGTTAAGGAGCTTTTGCTTAAATACATAGAAACCTTGTAATCTCTAGGGTCTGTCCACCCAAATCATATATGGTCATATTTGGTAGATGCTGGAGAGTTTCATATGTTTTTTTCGGGGGCTTATTTTGTGAGTTACCTACACTTAATTTCCTTGATTTATACACCTGCTGTGGCTAATATGAGGGGTCCCCACTCTTCCTGTTGGATGTTGTAATTATTTTATATTATGGAGAATGCAGGAGAGTTTCTGGAACACACAATGTGGGTTAGAAAACCTAAAACTGTCAGGTGGGCTGGAAACAAGGAAAGGAATTATGGCAGGAAGATCTCAT
This sequence comes from Aquarana catesbeiana, assembly GCF_042186555.1. Lineage (NCBI taxonomy): Eukaryota > Metazoa > Chordata > Amphibia > Anura > Ranidae > Aquarana > Aquarana catesbeiana. Next base: position 190,437,832 of record NC_133325.1, read on the forward strand.
TGGCGGACTGTAAAATAAAATTCCAGGGGCTGAGACAGACCATTTTTATGCAGTTGTATTACTAAATGGCTCAGTGTCTACTGCATACAAATATGCTGTTAAACATTTAAAGGTACAGGATTCACAAAATGTCATTGTTTTCATGTGGCTTTGAGTGCTTCCCCAGGTGACCCTAATTTTCTTGTGCAGTTCCTTGTTAATGCTTGGCGTGTACACGAGCATCTTCATCATTCTGGCCAATATCCTGTTTGTGTGTGCGGTGTACTCCTGTATAAAGGTGAGCGAAAGCAGCAATTTTATGTTAAGGAGGTGAGGATGACTTAATCTTCAACTGAGACTTCAACTCTCACATCTTTTATAGCTTTTCCCAACAGCCTTGCAACGGGTGTCTCGAAAGATTGTCCAGTCACGAACAAATAGCACCCTCACTGGAATTTTCTCCATTTCATTGGTATTCACCTCCGCCTTTGTTAACATGGTGAGCATCTAAAACCTATATTGTATAATTTTAAAAGTAAGTTTAGTCCCTTGTTCTTTTTTATGTTTTCTGTTATATTACTTGTGATGATCTTTTCTGTTTAAGTTATAAAATGTTGGTGTTGTCTCACTAGTTATTAGTTATTCTTTTTTTTTTTTTTTTTTTAAGTTTGCCTGTAATCACCAGAGCCTTGTTGAATGTGCTGCTGAAGAACTGAACATTAGTCGAGATGCCGTCAATGCCTGTCACTTCCAAATGCTCAACTATAATATGAGCATGGAAACTGCTCCCTGCGGATCTGATCAGCCATCTTGCAACTTTCCTGAGGTATTGATGCTGAGGGATATTATTGTGTACAGAAAATAAAAAAACTGATGATTTTTGTGGGTAACCTAGGTAACCCTTTGATTGCAGATAGCAGCATACTAAATTGCAAAAAAAAAAATGTAACCATTTAAATACCAGGTCTTTTTCTGATACTTTTGGTTAAAATCTTTATTTTTTTGCTAGAAAATTAACACCCCCAAGCATAATATACAGTATTTCACAAAAGTGAGTAAACCCCTGGGGGTGCCACAACCCCCAGACCTTATCATGGGCCTCCAGTCTGTTCTGTATTCTGGCGGTCATTTTCTCCATCATTTCCACATCTTTGATCCTGGCATGTAGGGCTTCGGGGGAGGGAGGGGAATAACGTTTCCAATTTAATGCAACAAGACAGCGTGCTGCTGTGAGTATATGGCGTGTCAGTTTCTTATAGGGGACGGGGATTTTCAGTGGTGATAAACCCAGTAGGAAAAATTTTGGAGTAGTGGGGATTGGCCTTTCGAGAGTTCCAGAAAGGTGCGATCAGTGGGCAGCTCCAGTAGACATGGAGGAGGGTTCCTCTAGCCCCCAGGCATCACCAGCAGCGATCGGAGCTAGTAGGATAAATGTGTATTTTCCTTGTAAAGCGTACAGAGCGAGCTTTTTGCCGCCTGAGACCAAATCACCCACCATTGCTCCATAGGGATCTCCTCGCCAAGAGCCTTTTCCCATCTAATCATATAGGTGTGTTTGCCCACCGTTTCCAATTGACATGCATTCAGTATTTTGTATATATCGGATAATAGGCCCTTCTGGGCTGATCCCATCAATATTAGATTTTCAAAGGGGGTTGGAGGGGAAAATTGCAGGTTTGCTGCAAAGGTCATGGCGTAATGGCGTATTTGGAGGTACCCATAGAACTCCTGGCAAATTTGGCCTGTAGCTCAGCAAAAGGTGGTAGTTTGCGAGTCCGGGGATCCACCAGATTCCCAAAGTGAAAAAGTTTCCGCGTTGCCCACGGTGAGGACATTTGGTAGATAAGGCTATCTGGCACCTTGGGATTGCAGACAAAAGATGTCAGGAGCGAGCTGTCAGAGGACAGCTTGTGTTGGCGTGCCAACTTGTGCCATGTTCGTCAAAGTTGGGACAGTGGGTCTAACAAACGGTCGGGGTCTACCTCTGCTTTTGCGTTCCAAAGTAGATTGTTTGGGTGTATTGGGGCGATCCACAGCTTTTCGACTTCCGTCCATTTGTTATAGGAGCGCTGGGTAAACCAAGAAGCTATGGCCCGCAGCTGGGCCGACTGATAATATTTTAATAAGGTTAGGGTAAGCTAGACCCCCATCTGATTGCGCCGCCATTAGTACCGAAGGAGGAATTCTGTGTCTTTTGTAGTTCCAGGTATATTGGAGCAAGACAGTCTGAAGCTTTCTCAAGTGCCCGTAGGGTACAGGGATAGGCAGAGTTTGGAACAGATGCAGTAATTTTGGGAGGACTGTTGTCTTTATGGAGGCTACCCGCCCCAGTAGGGAGATGTGATTTTTTTTTCCACTGCAGTAGGAGGGCCCTGATGGAGCGAAAGGGGGGGGGGAATTCTCCTGGTAGAGGATGGCAAATTTTGGGGTGATGTAAATCCCCAGGTACTTCAGGGCCGTGAGTTTCCAGCTATAGGGAAAATTGGCCTTCAGGTGATCCGTCTCCGCTTCGGGAATGTTAACTGGGAGGGCCTCTGATTTGGATGTATTTATTTTGTATCCCGAAAGAGCTCCGTATCGGTCAAGTTCCGCATGAAGGTTCGGGAGGGAAGTTCTAGGTTGGGTCAGTGTGAGGATAATATCGTCAGCGAATAGTGAGATTTTAAACTCCCTACCTCTAACCCGTATGCCCCTTGTGTCTGGGTTCTTGCGAATAGTGGCGGCCAGAGGTTCAACCCAAAGCGCAAAAAGCAGGTGGGAGAGTGGGCATCCCTGCCTAGTGCCATTGGTTACCGAAAAGGAGGAGGAAGTAGCAAAAGGAGTTTTGACTTGGGAGGAGGGACTAGAGTATAGCTGTTGGATTGCTCGAAGGAAAGGCCTCTGGAACCCAGCGTGGCGTAGTGTGGCAAACAGGAAGGGCCACCCAAGGCGATCAAAAGCCTTCAGAGCAGGTAAAAGGAGACCCCTGTTTAATAAGTATAGCAACCCCCGCCAGTTTATGGGGTCTCGAGGAAAGGTAGGTCTAGGAATAATACCTGGAGGCAAACGCAAAGGAGCCCCCCTTGTCAAAATGTGTTTCCTGGACCATAATAACATCTGCATCTGACTGCCTAAACTCCCTCAGTGCCAGGTGTCATTTTTTTATTGTAATTCAAGCCATGGACATTTAAAGATAGGATCTTAGCCATGGAGGTGGGTAAGGGTAAAGGGGAGGATAACTTATCTGATGTGGATGGAGAATTTCCAGGCGCCAGAGGTCGGGAGTGGGCACCCCACGGGAGGAGATCCAGGCAGGCTTCGTGTACCATCCGCGGAGCCAAACGATGACGGGAAAATAAAGGAATAGAAGAAAGGCTAGAAAAAAGGGAAAAAGAAAAAAAGTTAGTTTGAAAGAACATCGAGAACATTCTGCAAACATTCTCAAAACCGGCTTCCCGTGAGCTCCTCCAACTGGAATCCCGAAGAGTGAGTCAGGGAGACACAGGGGAACCCAAGGTCGATCCAGCAAAAAAACAGGACCGTAAGCAACTATAGCCCAATAACCGTGAAGGGGGGGGAATGAGGGGTAAGGTATAGAAGGTCTCTCTCTTCAGTCTTGTCCGAGACATGCCCATAATGCGAACTGGGGGGGACTAGGGCACTGGAAGGGGGACTGAGATTTGGGTAATGGCCAGGGCAGCGTCACTGGTTTGCGACATAGGCCGTTAGGTGAGCTTGCACCATCGTAACGGAAGTATCGTAGCGGAAGTCAGGTCATCCGTTGTGTCTGGTGGCCTTTCGGGACACATCCAGGGACGTTTAGAGGGGGGGGACCTTCTGCCAGACTGTGGGTGTTGGGGGTGGTGTGGCCACAAGGTCCCAGTCTGGAAGCTGGGGGACATGCATTTCCAGAATGTCACAGAAAGCAGTCAAGTCCTCTGGGTATCTTAGCACTGCCGTTTTGCCTTGATGTTTTGCTGTAAGACTGAAAGGAAACCCCCAGCGGTATGGGATATTCTCATCCTGTAGAGTGCGCAATAGTGGTTGGAGAAGTCTTCGTTTTTGCAGGGTGATCCAAGAAAGATCCGGGTATAGCTGAATCTGAACATCATCAAGAGTCACTTTACGGGCGAGACGGGCCTGTCTCATAATTTCCTCCTTCAGGGGATAGGAGCTTAGCCTGCAAATGATGTCTCGGGGCTTGGAGGAGGTTCCTTTAGGACGCAGGGCACGGTGAGTTCTGTCCATTTCAATAGGTTTAGCAGGGAGTTCACCGATCGGGTTGTTGAACAGGGACTGTAATGTGGATTGTACGTCCTCAGAGCCCTCCAAGTTCCAGAACTCCCTGCACTCGGATATTATTTCTGCGTCCCCTGCTGTCCAGGTCTTCGACGTGGCGTTGCATGTCCCTAAGTAAGGAGTGATGATCTGCACCCTGAAGTTGGGTCCTGTGGACTGTTAATTTGGTTTCCTGTATTTCCTCTTCCGCCATTTCCACCCTGTCAGCTAGGTGTTTGAGGCCCGATTGGAGGGCCTGGATCTCTGAGCGGCAGGTGGATTTCACATCTCTATTAGCTGTCTAAAATCATCCTTGGTAGGCATCGCTTCCAGGTAAAAGTGCCACTGGGGAGGTATGCAGGCTGAAGGGCCCTCCCGGAAGGTCCCATGGACAAGGAGGGAGCAGGGGAACAGGCCTTCTGTGCGTAGGTGGCAGAGGGGGCTGCCTGGGACTTGGAGAAGCAGGGGTCCCTGGATCGTGCTAGCCCCTGTGTCTTGGGGGAAAATGGGGCATCTGCAAAGTTCCCACGTGCGGCCTGGGCTCCAGCAGGCCCATATGCAGAGTGCGGGTGGAGGTGTTGATGGCCAGGGCCTGGCAAGGCCGGAAAGTCCTCTGGGTCATCTGAGGAGGCAGAGGAGCTGGGATCGTCCCATGGACGCTGGGATCCGACGCCGTCCGCAGCAGCCTCGGATATGCATCCAAGCATTGGGTGTACTGCTGCTGTGGTGGGAGTCCCAAGATGGTGGCCAGCAGGCCCGGCGGAGAGGCCTCAGGGGGGAGTAGGCCGGCTTGGGGGACTCACCGATTCAGATCATGAGGAGGCGTCCAGGGTGCAAACTGCCAGTTGCTGGAGGTCCGTAGGGGCCCGATGCTGTGCGGTAGCCGAGGGGGAGAGCTGCATGGTAGCCCTTGTGCTGGAGGTGGCAGCATGCGGCGCCATCTTGTCTGTTCCACCCGACGGCATGTCGGACGGCGGGAAGTAGGATCGGAAGTTCGTGGATAGGGGTGCAACGGATCGTCATCGATCCGTGATCCGATCCGCGGAGGTTGATCCGATCCGCGGAGGTTGATCCGTACGGGACACCTGCGATCCACGGAGCGCTCTGTGGGCTCGGCCATAGGAAAGGCCGCAGCTTCGGCCTAGCTACGGAGCGGCGGCCATCTTGGTACACCCGGCGGCCGTTTAGCACATGATCGCTCCGTCAAATGACGGAGCAACCACTTGTAACAAACCGGCGTCATGTCATGACGCCAGTTCCTCTCTCCCCTCTGTGTACTGATCTGTACAGTGGAGGGGAGAGACCGGATGGCAGCAGTGCCAATACTCTGCAATACCCTGCCAATAGTCTGCCATACCCTGCCAATAGTCTGCCATACCCTGCCAATACCCTGCAATACTCTGCCACACCCTGCCAATAGGGAGATTGTGGATATTACAGTGGGGGAGATTTTTTTTTGTTGATCCGAAAATGATCCGAACCGTGACTCCTAATCCGAGGAACGATCCGAACCATGAGTTTTTTGATCCGTTGCACCCCTATTCGTGGAAGATACCGGCTGGGGTTGTGATGATCCCTTGGGTTTAGTGGAGCGGGTCGTCCTGGAACCACCCATGTAGGTGAGGTGTAAAGTCCCCAAAAGTGCCTTTTTGTTACGGGCTGAGAGAGAGCTGGGAGATTAGGCTTCCATACAGGACGATTTCCGGTTACACCCCCTTTGTAAATATTTTATTATATCTTTTTATGTGGTAACACTGAAGAAATGACACTTTGCTACAATGTAAAGTAGTGAGTGTACAGCTTGTATAACAGTGTCAATTTGCTGTCCCCTCAAAATAACTCAACACACAGCCATTAATGTCTAAACCGCTGGCAACAAAAGTAAGTACACCCCTAAGTGAAAAGGTCCAAAGTGTCAATATTTTGTGCGGCCACCATTATTTTCCAGCACTGTCTTAACCCTCTTGGGCATGAAGTTCTCCAGGGTTTCACAGGTTGCCACTGGAGTCCTCTTCAATGGCTCCATGACAACATCACGGAACTGGTGGATGTTAGAGACCTTGCGCTCCTCCACCTTCCGTTTGAGGATATTCCACAGATGCTCAATAGGTTTTAGGTCTGGAGACATGCTTGGCCAGTCCATCACCTTTACCCTCAGCTTCTTTAGCAAGGCAGTGGTCATCTTGGAGGTGTATTTGGGGTTGTTGTCATGTTGGAATACTGACTTGCGGCCCAGTCTCAGAAAGGTAGGGGATCATGCTCTGCTTCAGTATATCACAGTACATGTTGGCATTCATGGTTCCCTCAATGAACTATAGCTCCCCAGTGCCGGCAGCACTTATGCAGCCCCATGACACTCCAACCACCATGCTTAACTGTAGGCAAGACACATTTGTCTTTGTACGCCTCACCTGGTTGCCGCCACACACGCTTGACACCATCTGAACCAAATAAGTTTATCTTGGTCTCATCAGACCACAGGACATGGTTCCAGTAATCCATGTCTTTAGTCTGCTTGTCTTTAGCAAACTGTTTGCTGGCTTTCTGGTGCATCGTCTTTAGAAGAGGCTTCCTTCTGGGACGACAGCCATGCAGACCAATTTGATGCAGTGCACATGGTCTGAGCACTGACAGGCTGACCTCCCACCCCTTCAACCTCTGCAGCAATGCTGGCAGCACTCATACATCTATTTTAGACAACCTCTGAATATGACACTGAGCACGTTCACTCAGCTTCTTTGGTTGACCATGGCGAGGCCTGTTCTGAGTGGAACACGTCCTGTAAACCGCTGTATGGTCTTGGCTCCCCTGCTGCAGCTCACTTTCGGGGGCTTGGAAATCTTCTTATAGCCTAGGTCATCTTTATGTAGAGCAACAAATTCTTTATTTCAGATCCTCAGAGAGTTCTTTGCCATGAGGTGCCATGTTGAACTTCCTGTGACCAGTATGAGAGAGTGAGAGCGATAACAGCAAATTTAACACACCTGCTCCCCATTCACACCCGAGACCTTGTAACACTAATGAGTCACATGACACCAGGGAGGGAAAATGGCTAATTGGGCCCAATTCGGACATTTTCACTTAGGGTGTACTAACTTTTGTTGCTAGCTGTTTAGACATTAATGGCTGTGTGTTGAGTTATTTTGAGGGGACAGCAAATTTACACTGTTATACAAGCTTTACACTCACTACTTTACATTGTAACAAAGTGTAATTTCTTCAGTGTTGTCACATAAAAAGATATAATAAAATACAAAAATGTGAAGGGTGTATTCACTTTTGTGAGATACTGTATATATATGTACGTGTGTGTGTATATGTATATATATTTATTTTTAAGCAGAGAATAAAATGGTGGTTTTTACAATTTTTTATTTTCACACAGTATTTGCTCAGCGGTTTTTCAAAACAATTTTTTGGGTAAAAAAATACCCCTTCTTTAAATTTTAATGCAAAAAACACAATACATAAAAGATGATGTTACGCCGAATATGTAGATACCAAACATGTCATGCTCTAAAATTGCGCATGCCCATGCAATGGCGGCAAACATAAATAAAAGGCAAATTTTACTATCCGTTTTGAAAACCTTTGCAGGTTACCACAGATTTATACAGGAGGTCTGGTGTTGGAATTACTGCCCATAATCTGACGTTTTCGGTGATACCTCACATGTGTGAGACGATCGCTGTTTGCGTGCATGCAGGACCAACACATGCATCGGCCTTTGCGCACGGGGGTTGGGGCACTTTAACCACGCTCGATCGCAGGCACGAGAGGCAGAACAGGGACGTGTGTGTGTGTGTGTGTGTGTGTGTGTAAACACACAAATCCCTGTTCTGTGAGGAGAGGGAGATTGTGAGTTCTTAATAGCTAGGAACCACGATCTGTCATCTCCTATAGTGAGTCCCCTCCCCCTACAGTTAGAACACACATTAGGGAACACAGTTAACACCTTGATTGCCCCCTCTTGTGACCCCCTTCCCTGCCAGTGACATTTATACAGTAAGCAGTGCATTTTTATAGCACTGATCGCTGTATAATTGTCCCAAAAATGTGTCAAAGGTGTCCACCACAATGTTGCAGTCTCGATAAAAATCGTAGATCGCCGCCATTACTAGTAAAAAACATAATAATAAAAATGCCTTAAATCTATCCCCTATTTTTTAGACACTATAACTTTTGCGCAAACCAATCAATATAAGCTTATTGATATTTTTATTACCAAAATATGTAGAAGAATACATATAGGCCTAAACTGAAAAAAAAAATTGTCTTTTAAAAAAAAAAAAAAAATTTGGGCATATTTATTATAGCAAAAAGTACAAAATATTGTTTTTTTTTTCAAAATTATAAAATATATAAATTGATGCGCTCTAATTAACCATTCAATCCAAATATATCAATACTGTGCTCAGACCAAATATGATAAAATGTGTAAAAAAATGTACAAAGTCACTGAAAGATGAGTTAAATAAAAATGTGCAAATACACTGAATAAAATAACATTTGTTGGGAATTGTGCAAAATCGCTCCAAAATAAATTACTGGACAGTGTGAGTGTGTGTTCAAATTCCTAAATAATTACTTGATACTTATAAAATGCAAACACTCCTCATGGTGAACACTATGCACTCAGTGACAATATTATGAAGAGATAAATATATAAATAGATAACAACTTGTTAAATGCCAGCGAGATATATAAATAATTAAATAAATATAAAGTGCCGATTAAATGCGATTAAACATAGAACAATCAGCAAAGGTGATATAGTCCATGGGATCTACTTAATGATTAGCACAGCAGTTCATTCCCCAGTATAGTGAGGCAATTAAATTCTGTAATGCTTGTTATTCACGATATCGGATAATTCCACCTCAGCCGCAATAGTGTTGCTAATAGATTCTCAGTGCCAGATGATTTATAGAAGATAAACAAAGAAAATGGATCATTGCGCAATGAAACTAAACAGAAAGTCCACAAGCAAACAGCACAGTGATGAACTCACGTGCGCCTGGCTAGGTTAAGGCATGCAGATAGGCAGATCTCAGTTTGGCGCTACGGACAAGGCTTGTCAAACAAGCCGCTGCTGTTCGATACAAAGTGTTACACAGCAGTACACGTCCTAGGCTCCTCCCACGCGTTGCATCACGTGACTTTCTCAAGGAACACGTGTCAGTGACGCAACGCGTGGGAGGAATGATCCATTTTCTTTGTTTATCTTCTGTAACTCATCTTCCAGTGACTTTGTAAATTTTTTTACACATTTTTTTTACACATTTTATCATATTTGGTCTGAGCACAGTATTGATTAATTTGGACTGAATGGTTAATTAGAGCGCATCAATTTATATATTTTATATTTTTTACTTCTCATGGTATTCTGATCACTACCTAATTGATAGCAGCTTAATTTCGTACTGTTCAATTAATAATCTCACGATTTCTTTACTTATCTAGATTTATATTCATCTAATTTGCGTATATCACGGTGTGTCCATTCCAGCACTTGTTTTTTTTTTTGTTTTTTTTTTCAAAATTGTCGCTCTTTTTTTGTTTATAGCACAAAAAATAAAAACCGCGGAGATGATCAAACACCACCAAAAGAAAGCTCTATTTTTGGTAAAAAAAGAACGTCAATTTTGGGTACAGCGCCGAACGACCGCACAATTGTCAGTTAAAGCAACGCAGTGCTGTAAAGCAAAAAATGGCCTGGTCATTGAGCAGCCAAATCTTCTGGGGCTGAAGTGGTTAAACTTTTTTTTTTTACACTGTCACTTTCATTTTTTTTTTTACTTTATTGTTGTCACAAGGAATGTAAACAACCATTGTGTTGGCAATAGGAATGTGACAGGTACTCTTCATGGAGATATCTGGGGTCTTCCTTCCGGGTTCATAGACTCTATGGCGGTGTGAGTGACCGGAGACGTGATGACGTCACTCTTGCGAATGCCGTTTACGGCACAGGACTCTGAAGAAACGGCCTGGGTGGCCATTCCTTCAGAACGCATTTGATGGTGATGTCACCAGCTGCTGTGACGAAAAATATCTCCGTTGAAGAGATATTTACAATACCTAAAGGTAAGCCTTATTATAGGCTTACCTATAGGTACAAATTATGCATGGAAGTTTACTACCAAATTAAAAGCATTCAATCACACCAAAATCTGTGTTTTCAAATGCTTTTTATTTTTTAAAATGGGGCGGTTGACATCCAGGTAAGCCGAAAGTGATGTCAGGTCATTGCTTCCAGGTTGCCATAGCTGAGAGCCGATGAAAGCCGGAACCACTTTTATTTGGCTGTACGAAGATCCTCTGTTGTACTAGTTTGCTAGTAGTTCTGTTATTTAGTAAATTATTTATTTTAGCAACTATGCTTGTAATCTCAGAGGTATTTTGATGTTTTTAGTTATCCACTTATCTGTGTTTTATCATTGTCGAATAGTGATTTATATGAGAGTGTTTAGTCAGCTTACATAGGCTTGCTCAGCACAAAAAAGTTATGAGGTGGATATGTAACTTTAGGAGCATTTTGAGTAAATTTGCTAACATTGTCTCTTGCACAATCAAGCATTTCATCCATTTTGTTTTTGACAGTACTTCAACTACAGCATTCTGCTGAGCCTGCTGGCCTGCTCTGTGTTTCTTCAGATCAGCAGCATCGGAAAACTGGCTCTCATGTTGTCCATTCAGGTTATCTACATTATCATCGTAGAAGCGCCCGAGGTTGTTCTCTTTGACAACTATGACCTGCTGGTGACTGCAAATGCATTGTAAGTCGTCTCTGATATTTGACATTCTCATATAGTCATTGAAAATGCTTTCTAAACTGTTATAGTAGAAAGTATTTTTTTTAGGATTATAAATACTTTAGAACAGCCGTGGATTATGATGACCCCAGGAATCATTTATATTAAAAAAAATTATCATTCTCTGTATATAATTTGCTCAAAGGTTAAGCGTTTGTAAAGGTGTTTTTTTTTTTTTTTTAAAATAACAAACATGTTATACTTACCTTCACTGTGCAGCTCGTTCTGCACAGAGTGGCCCCGAACCTCGTCTTCTGGGGTCCCTCGGCGGCTGTTTCAGCTCCTCCCCGCAAGCATTCACCACCTTAATGCGAGCTCCCTCGCACGGTGGTGAGTGCTTGCGGGCGCGCTCCCGTGATACAGCCGGCGGCTATAGCCGCTCGCTGTATCACTCGGCCCCGCCCCCCGGCGCGCCGCGTCATCGGATGTGATTGACAGCAGCGCGAGCCAATGGCTGCGCTGCTTTCAATCCATCCACTGCAGCCAATCAGCGGCCAGGGTGAGTGGAGGAACAGATGTCGGGAACGCGAAGCTGACTTTCGAGGCGTCAGGTAAGTAAAACGGGGGGCCTGGGGGCGGCGGTTCTGTCAGAAGTTTTTTCACCTTAATGCATAGAATGCATTAAGGTGAAAAAATTTTTACCTTTACAACCCCTTTATGTACTTCAGACTGTTCTATATTGTGCACTGTGATCTACATGATATATTCAGTATATTAAAGTGGTTGTAAAGGTAGAAGTTTTTTACCTTGCTGAATTCTATGCAGTAAGGAAAAAACCTTCTGTGTGCAGCTTTCCCCGCAGCCCCCACTAAGTACATACCCGAGCCCGTTCTTCATCCAGCGATGTGCACGAGAGCTGAGGCTCTCTCAGCTCTCTCCCTCCTCATTGGTTCAAAAACAGCTGCAGGAGCCATTGGCTCCTGCAGCTGTCTATCGGAGCCAGTGACAAGAAGCTGGGGGAGGTGTGCCAAGCCCTGTTTGTCTTATTGACACTCAGAACAGGGCTTGGGAGCCAGCACGCATGATAGGCTTGCTATCCTATGAATTCTATGCAGTAAGAAAAAACCTTCTGTGTGCAGCTTTCCCCGCAGCTCGCACTAAGTACATACCCGAGCCCGTTCTTCATCCAGCGATGTGCACGAGAGCAACATGAGAGCTGAGGCTCTCTCAGCTCTCTCCCTCCTCATTGGTTCAAAAACAGCTGCAGGAGCCATTGGCTCCTGCAGCTCTCAAACGGAGCCAGTGACGAGAAGCTGGGGGAGGTGTGCCAAGCCCCATTTGTCTTATTGACACTCAGAACAGGGCTCGGGAGCCAGCATGAATGACAGGCTTGCTATGGGGCCCAGTGCGCTGATGGGGATCCCAAAATATGAGGGTCAGAGCTGCTCTCTGCAAAGCCATTGCAAAGAGCAGGTAAGTATAATATGTTTGTTATTTTATTTTTTTTAAAAGCCAAACATTACAATCAATTTAACTCCACACTGTTCCACTTTGCACACATTGTGCTGGTTATTGTATAGTCCATGCTATCTCACTTTGTTTGTTGCGCTGTTTGTTTATATATTTTTAGAACTGGGCAGTGAGGGGTTGGAGCTAGGCACCACATCCCAATCAGTAAATAGAAACAGCTAGTAAAGAACAAGCGGGACTTTAAAGGTACCAAAATAATATGCAAATAGATATATAAAAATATAAATTTTATTAAACATAAGTTTCTTTAAAATGACAATTAATGTTCAAAAAGCATAGAATTCATATAACAGGTGCAGCCACTTCTTACTCTACATGTTTCGCTCATAGGAGCTTTTGAAAGTGCTGCATGAAGTTAAATACTACAAAAGAAACAAATAATTATAAATAATTATATTTGAAAGATTATTGTGACAATAGTGTCAAAAACAAAATTGCATAACAAAATATAAATCATAATTACATACATTTTCAAAAAATAATGACGAGCGGAGAATGCATGCCTACCAGATATTTTTGTTCGCAATAACACTTGAATTAATAGGACAATTCTGATTCCTAGACTGAAGCCTGAGTTATAGGGGCAAATGTGCAACCATAGGGAAGAGGATAAGATACTGAAATGTATAATCCACATGTAAATTTTAAGCTCTGTAGCCCTAATTTATCAAACTAAGATCATAAAAATGGTTAATAGTAGTTTTAAAATGAGGCAAAATTACCCTATTCAAATTTATTTTTTTGACACTATTGTCACAATAATCTTTTAAGTATAAATTAATTATAATTGTTTGTTTCTTTTGTAGTATTTAACTTCATGCAGCACTTTCAAAAGCTCCCGAGGAAGCTCCTATGAGCAAAACATGTAGAGTAAGAAGTGGCTGCACCTGTTATATGGATTCTACGCTTTTTTCTTTTTTTGAACATTAATTGTCATTTTAAAGAAATTTATGTTTGATAAAATGTATATTTTTATAAAGTCCCGCTTGTTTTTTACCAGTTGTTTCTGTTTATTTATATACTTTGTACACGCCCCCACTTGTCCCTTTGCACTGTACATCATTTTGTATGTTGTATACTCCACACTGCCCCACTCTATAAAATGTGCTATACATTATGTTCTCCAAGCCTTAGTGTAATTATTATATTATCATAATCGTAACAGAAAAATTATATCACCAGAAACACACACTTTTACTTGTTTATTTTATAAGGCAAACTGCATTGACCCTTCACAACTAGTCAGCAGTAAGCTGAAATGCAATTGGTCCAGTGGGTAATTGAACTTTGTGCCTGAGCCTCGCTGTATAAACATCTTATAGAATAAGCCTAATTGGTTTATAAATATGAAAAACTCTGTTTTATGATGCAAATTATGCTACATTTTATTTAGTTCTAAACTTTATAACTGTGTGGTTCTGAAATTGCCTAATTCAGGTAATATTTTGTAAATTTCCCAATGGACATGGCACTACAAAGCCCAAAGTCAATTTCCTGATGTGTTGTGGTTGGTGCAGAAATTGGTCCTGCTTCAAAACACTTGAAGTGTAGTGCAGGAACCAGACAGAGTTCCTTCGAGGGAAAAGGTGGGAACATCTATTCATAAAGGTGTCCTGCTGTGTTATGTTAAGATCAGAACTATAACCTTATTGCTGTACTGGCAGCTGTTTTGTATCTGCTTATGCATGGCATTGACAAGTACATTAAGATGGTTGAATAAATCTGAAGATATGTTCTTAGTTTTGCAGAGCAGGAATAGACTGGATTTCTTTTAAATCTACTTTGGAGATACGTTTCCTCTGGTTCTCTGAATAACAAAACAACACACAAATGTTTGCAGGCACAGTAGATCAGTAAATTCCATGTGTTTGCTCTTAGGTTTCTGCACTTTGTTCCTGGTGGTCCTTAAGCCCCATACACACAGTCAGAGTATCGTACAAAAAATACAGCTTTCTAATCGATCATACAATAATCTGATCGTTAGTACACAGCTTTTGTCACCAAAATTTTCCAAAGGGACAAACATGAAAATGTTTCTCGTACGATACCCGATCATTTGATTTTAGTTTAACCTGTACAGTTTTCGTCCGAAAATACAATACAATACAAACACATCACTTCCGAATTTTCGTACTTTAGTAACCTATTCATTTTTTAACTCCTCCCAGACCGCCCACCGCACATTTACTGCGGCAGGGTGGCCCGTCTGCGCGAAACAACATACCTGTACGTTTCCTCTTCTGGGTCTGGGGCGTGTGCCATCGGCGACCCACTTCCGCTGTGATTGGACACATTGGGAGCCAATCAGTGGCCACGATGGCTGCCAGGACCCGCCGATCGTTCGCTGGAGAGGCAGAATGGCGGTCTCCCTCTGTAAACAAGGCAGACTGCCGTCCTGTCAGAGAGGAAGAGCGAGATCTTGTGTACCTGCTAATAGGGCTGGGGAAAAAATCGATTTAAATCTTGAATCGAGTTGAGAGGTCAAATCGATTAAAAATGTAAGCAAATCGATTTTTTTTTTTTTCACTGCGCCGGTCCTGAGGAGCTGCTGGCAGGAGTTTTTAGACGAGGCTTCGGCCTAGTCCGCGAGGTCGGCCTCGCCTAAAAACTCCTGCCTGCAGCTCCCCAGGACCAGCGCGGTGTCCAAAAAAAAAAAACTCCATTCGAATCGTGAATCAAGTTTTTTTTCAAGAAAATCGCAGATTTTTTTTTTTTTGGCAAATCTCCCAGCCCTACCTGTTAATCAGGAACGTAGATGTCTCTCCTCCTCTAGTTAAACCATCCCCCACACAGAAATCACTCCCTAGGAGCACACATAACCCTTTGATCGCCGCTGATGTTAACCCCTTCTTCCCTGCCAGTGTCATTTATACAGTGACTGTGCATTTTTTTTAGCACTCATCACTGTATTAGTGTCACTGGTCCCCAAAAAGTGTTACTTGGTGTCCAATTTGACGCATTGTCGCAGCCCCGCTAAAATTTGCAGATCACCACCATTATTAGTAAAGAAAATAAAAATGGCATAAATATATCATATACCTTAGTTGGTAGACATGATAACTTTTGTGCAAAAAAATCAATATACGCTTATTGGGAATTTTTATTCCAAAAAAATGTAGAAGAATACATATTGGCCTGAACTGATGAAGAAATTAGATTTTTTAAATTTTTTTTTATTGGATGTGTTTTATAGCAGAAAGTAAAAAATATTGTTTTTTATATTTATCGGAAGCATACATTTATCTGTCCCTGTCTCATGTAGGAGCATCAGAGTCTAATGTCTCTTCCATGCTCTTCAGCTTTGAAAGGAAACCATCATTACCTTGCTGAATTAAATCATATCACTTTGCAAATTTTATGCAGATATTGTGCCATGTGCATTTGCATCCCCAGTTCATTGCTGCGTGGCAAGAGTTCTAACTACTAAGCCACCATGTGAGATTAACAGAAATGGCTAAATTTGTGTTCGACTGTTCAGTAGTGACCATCTAATATCATTTGATACTTAACAAAAGGTGAAGCCGTGTTCATATGTGCTTCTTCATTGACAATTCCTCCAGGCACTCCAGTTTTGGAGTAAATTTGATGTAAAGTAATCTTTGCACACATCATTACAGATGAGTGCTCTGCGATTTATGAGAAGCTTCACTGGAGCTTGTAACCCTTTCTTGGTTTCTTCATTCTTTAAACTACTACAGTTGCAGTGATAGTGATTTAGATTAGTTAGCAGCTGCTGATTTTCACAAAGGGTCTTTAAGGCCACTTTCACACTGAGGCGATTTACAGGTGTTTTAGCGCTAAAAATAGCGCCTGTAAAGCGCCTCTCCTGTAAGCAGTATCCTTGGGGCAGTTTACAAGTGGTGAATACACCGCTCCCAAAATGCCCCTGCGATTGAAATCAATAGCAAACGATGCCAAAGTGCAGCGGCGCTTTGCAAGCGCTTTTAACCCTTTTCCTGCCGCTAGCGGGGGTTAAAAGCGCCCTGCTAGCGGCCGAAAAGTGCCGCTAAGACGTCGGTAAATGCTAACGATGCCGCCGCTTCAGTGTGAAAGTGGCTTAAGCCAAGCATTTCATCTTCCATTCTTTTTTTTAGAGGGGCACCAATATATAGATAGTAAACCAGTGTCTTGAAGGAGAAAAGAATGGAAGGAAGGCAATATACTTTGTCCTTTTGATCATTCGGGTTTAGCCTAGGTTCACACTGTAGTGGGTGTAAATTGCACTTGTTCCTGCAGCCGCATCTAAAAGCGCTATTCCTTAGAAAAAACATGTGGGTTCCATTCATCCTTAATTGCACCCCTCCCCCGTCCACTTGTATCAGAAAATGTGGCATGTTTTCAGGTGCAGGAACTATGCAGTTCCAAGATCACAGGGGTTCACCCCTGTTTTTTTTATCTTAAGAAATTAAGTAGCAAGGCCTAGCTAGATGGTAAGGAAAACAAAGAAAAAGATAAAACCAATGTCACTGAAAAAATATAAACTTAGCCTACATTAAAAGTGGAAAGTATCAGTTAGTAGGGCAGTGGACGGTGTCAGTCAGTAGGACATACTCACCAATCTCCATCTCTGCAGCCTCAGCTGCACAGAATGAATGATTGAACAGGATGCACTCTGCACAATCTTCCCTGTTCACAAACTAAAGCATAGTGAACACTGTTTACTATGCTTCAGTTATGAATGAACACCGTAAATGAGCGGCACTGATCACTCACTGAGTCATTTTTATCTATTTGCCCCTTCCCCCACTCTCTAAACTGAAGATCCTCTACAACAGGAGACAAGGTGAAGCCAGCGTCGCTGCGGGGGTGGGGGGGTGGGGTGTTGGGGGTGGGGCAGCAGAAGAAGGCAGGGGAACCTGGCCAGACCCTGCTGTGCCACTGCTGAGACCTCACAGAGCAGCAACATATTCCACATGCTGCCTCTTAGGACTTCAGTGACATTTTACTTAGGACTTTAGTGACAACCTTTCTTTCAAGTGTTCCATGTGGTGATCCTGTTGTAGCCATTACTGTGTCATTCAGCTATATGGGACAACTTATTTTAAAGAGGGGAGAGTTTGACTACTTTACTTGATCTGTGAATAATCCACACGGGCTGAAAAACCTAGGAAGGAATGACCATGAAGAGAAATACACAGCTAGTGAAGTTTAACCTGCTGGGTTCAAATCTGTATGGTTTAGCTCTCTATTATTAAATTTAGTGTTTGGGAACACTTGAACATTAAGTGTTTGGGAATTTTGTTCATTTCAGTAAAACCCCTTAAGTGGGGTTTCTATTAAAGTGGTTGTAAAGCCTCAAAGTTTTTCACTTTAATGCATTCTATGCATTAAGGTAAAAAAAACTTCTGTGCTGCAGCTCCCCCAGACCTGCCCTTTTTTTTGCCTGAGCCCGAGCCCGATCCGATCCAGCGATGTGCACGAGCGCAGCGGCTCCAGACTCTCTCTCTTTCCTCATTGGACAGATTGATAGCAGCAGGAGCCATTGACTCCCGCTGCTGTAAATAAAATCCAGTGACACGGAAGCCGTGGGCAGGGCCCAGTCCTGCTGTCTGTGTCAATGCACACAGCGGTGGGACTTGGGAGCGAGCTTGCATGGGTGCCCCCCAGGGAAAGCGGCTTTCCGTAGGGGCACCCGATGAAGAGGCGGAACCTGAAGTGCTGGCAGGGGACCCCAGAAGAAGAGGTTGGAGGCTGCTCTGTGCAAAACTATTGCGCAGAGCAGGTAAGTATAGGCATATTTGTTATTTTTATAGTAAAAAAAAAAAAAAAACAAGGGTATACAACCCCTTTCAACTTTTATGTCTCTGTTACAAAATTCAGCATGGACACCACATAAGCATGGCAGGAGTAGCCACTCATCAGTTAGGCCTCGTTCACATGGGCATACTTAGGCATACATACATTAGGGCTATGTTTTGCCTGCACAGGATGCACAGGGGTTCAATGCAGGCAGTCCCATTCTCAATTTGACTGCTGTATGGGTGCAGGTCCCTGAATGCAAACAATGGAAGTTTGGGGACATGCAACTGCACAGATATCAATTTGGGAGCAGCGACTGTGTGCGGCAGCTGCATCCCAATTGACATGAATGTGACTGCCTACATGCACATTCACAGAACACCTATGCACTCCATGTAGGCAAAACTTGTTCCTCAAACATGTGTATGCTTAAGTACGCCCTAAAAAACGTTTTTAGATTATTGTTGTCTTATCCTAATAAGCCTGTGCTTGCAGTATCTAGCTGCAGCAGTCCCTTTCTCCACAATCCCCCTGCCCCCCCCCCCAGCGTAGCAGACATGAAGGATTGGCTAAAACCCGCAGTTCTGGTTTTTCCGCATGTCCAACCACCCCCGTGTGTCAATGGTCTGCTATACTGTTTGGCTCATTTTGTGACTAAGCTTTCTGCTAAGTACAGTGACATCCAATCACTTACCGTATATACTCGAGCATAAGTCGAGTTTTTCAGCACATTTTTTTGTGCTGAAAGTGCCCCCCTCGACTTATACTCGAGTCAAGCACTTTTCTGCAGCAAAAAATTTCATTTTCCGAACCAACTTTGGGGCCCCGTATCTCAAGGCCAATTGGTGCTAGGAACCCCTAATTTGGTGTACAAACCCAGTGGAGGTGGTACCACATATCCAAAGCTGGAGTTCCTAGCCCCAAGTGGCCCTGAGATACGGGGCCCCAAAATCGGTTCGGAAAATGTCATTCTCTGCTGCAGAAAAGTGCTTGACATTTTCTGAACCAATTTGGGGCCCCGTATCTCGGGGCCACTTGGTGCTAGAAATCCCAGCTTTGAATATTTTATGGTGCTAGTTCCACTGGGTTTGCACACCAAAATTTGGGGTCTCTGAACCCAAAGTGTCCCGAAATGACATTGCTGCAGATGGACACAGTTGACCAAGTTTGGGGCCCCGTATCTCGGGGCCACTTAGTGCTAGGAACCCCAAATTTGGTGTGCAAACCCAGTGGAACTAGCACCATAAAATATCCAAAGCTGGGGTTCCTAGCACTAAGTGGCCCCGAGATACGGTGCCCCAAACTCGGTCAACTGTGTCCATCTGCAGCAATGTCATTTCGGGACACTTTGGGTTCAGAGAGCCCAAATTTTGGCTGCAGCTAGGGGGCATCTAGGAACACTTTACCGAGTTTGAAGTTCGGGGGACCTATGGCTGCAAATGGGCACAGTGAGGCTGCAAATGGGCATTGTTGACCCTCTTTTCCACTTACAGTAGCTGTGCATTTCTCACCCTCGTCTTATACTCGGGTCAATAAGTTTTTCCCATTTTTTTGTGGTAAATTAGGGCCTCGACTTATACTCGGAACGACTTATACTCGAGTATATACGGTAATTTGGTCCATTCAGGTTATTTATATAAGCACACAGATCAAATAATCACCCAGTGATTAGTGATTACAGTACAAACTCACCTGTTATGGTTCATTCATGTTGTTTGTTATCACATCAGCTACTCACTAAACACTGGTCAACTACTTTGTGTCTTTGTATTAATATATATGCAGTGGTAGTGCTTGTTTGTGTGCCATCTAACTCAGGGCCTGGATTTCAAGGCCATTATGTGTGAAGGATAAATAAATATTCTTGCACACATAACATGTTATCACAACCTTATCAGACATCTATTAAAGAGACTCTGCTGTACATGTATTTTATTCTCTGGGAAGTTAAACAAGAAAGCTGAAGACCTAAAACCTAGATTTTCTCTGCACAGTTCAGTCCTCTGTTTTGAGACTCAATTGTCAGTGTATATTATCGTTAGATCTAGATAGATAAGTTAAAGTGATTGTAAAAAGTCTCGTGTTATTTTTAGTTAAAAATAACAAACATGTTATACTTACTTGCTCTGTACAGTGGATTTGCACAGAGCAGCCTGGATCCTCCTCTTCTCGGGTCCCTCTTCGGTGCTCCTGGCGCCAGTGGTGTAACTAGAACCTTCAGGGCCCCGGTGCAAGAAACCATGATGGGCCCCCCCTTTCCATCCGAGCCCTGGGCTTCCAATTTTGGGAGGGTGTCCATGTACATTGTCCCAAAACCGTGCTTCCAGCATGCCCCCTGGGACATGTATCCAGCGCAATCACAGTGGCCTTTACCATGTAATGTCCGCTGATCACATGTAAACAGACTTGCCGGTTATCTGCAGCCCTTTCTTCCCATGCTGTGTCTGTGTTGGGAAAGGACTGCCATTAACTGTCAAGAATGTCAGAAAATTGTTTACACTGATAATCAGTGCCCCAATCATCAGTGCCCATCAATGCCGCCTATAAGTGCCCATCAATGCCGCCTACAAGTGTTACCTATCAGTGCTCATTAATGCTGCCTATTAGTACCCATCAAATCTGCCTATCAGCACCACCTATCAGTGCTCATTAATGCTGCCTATTAGTACCCATCAAATCTGCCTAGCAGCACCACCTATCAGTGCTCATTAATGCTGCCTAACAGCGTCCATCCATGCCACCTATCAGTACTCTTCAATGCTGCCCATCAATACTGCCTTAGTTCTGCCTATCAGTGTTCTTCAGTGCCCATCAGTGCAGCCTATGAGTTCTGCCTATTAGTGCTCATCAATGCCCATCAGTGCTATCTATAAGTGCCCATCAATGCCTCCCACCAGTGCCTCCTATCAGTGCCCACCAGTGCCTCCCATCGGTGCCCGTCTCAGTGCCCCCTAATGCCTTCTCAGTGCCCCCTAGTGCCTTATCAGTGCCTTCTCAATGCCCCCTATCAGTGCCCCCTAGTGCCTTCTCAATGCCCCTATCAGTGTCCCCTAGTGCCCTATCAGTGCCTCCCAGTGCCCCCTATCAGTGCCCCCTCGTGTCCCCTATCAGTGCCTTCTCAGTGTCCCCTATCAGTGCCTCCCTTCAGTGCTTATCAGTAAATCCTATCAATGCCTCCCATCGGTGCCCTTTATCAGCGTCACCTATCAGCGTCCCCTATCAGCACCTTCTATCAGTGCCCCCTATCAGCGCCCCCCATCAGTGTCTTCTATCAGCGCCCCCTATCAGTGCCCCCTATCAGTGCCCCCTATCAGTGCCCATCAGTGTCTTCTATCAGTGTCCTCTATAAGTGTCCCCTATCAGTGTCTTCTATAAGTGCCCCCTACCAATTTCCCCTATCAGCATCCCCCTATCAGTGCCCATAAGTGTCCTCTATCAGTGCCCATAAGTGTCCTCTATCAGTGCCCCCTATCAGTGCCCCCTATCAGTGCCTTCTATCAGTGCCTTCTATCAGTGCCTTCTATCAGTGCCTTCTATCAGTGTCTTCTATAAGTGTCCCCTATCAGTGTCTTCTATCAGTGCCCCCTACCAATTTCCCCTATCAGCGTCCCCTATAAGTGCCTATCAGTGCCCCCTATCAGTGCCCATAAGTGTCCTCTATCAGTGCCCATAAGTGTCCTCTATGAGTGCCCCCTATCAGTGCCCCCTATCAGTGCCCATCAGTGTCCCTATCAGTGTCTCCTATCAGTGCCCATCAGAGTCCTCTGTCTTCTCAGGACAGCAGGGCTCTGAGCGGATAGCGTGTCTCTCAGGTAACAGCAGCACAGAGACAGTTTTATATCTCTCTCCGACGGAGACCGTCCGGTCTGTCCTCTCTGCACGGAATGACAGAGGACACACACAGAGGACACACAGCTGATCTCTCCCTTCTCCCCCCTCCCCTCTCCTGTGTGCTCTGCGGGCAGTCAAGTGTGAAGCTAAGGAGCTCACATTTCCCGCGGAGCACACAGGAGAGGAGGAGGGGGGAGAAGGGAGAGATCAGCTGTGTGCCCTCTGTGTGAGAGAGAACAGACCGGACGGTCTCCGTCGGAGAGGGATATAAAACTGTCAATGCCGGTGTCTCTGTGCTGCTGTTACCTGAGAGACAAGCTCTCCGCTCAGAGCCCTGTGAATAGCAACCCCGCTGGGCCCCCCCACAGTGACGGAATGCCAGGGCCCTGTCGCAAGTGCAACTGTGGCGACCCTGGTAATTCCACCACTGCCTGGCCGCCTCCCTTTTGGTAAATGCCCCCAGAGCAAACAGCTTGCTATGGGGTCATCTGAGCCAGGCTCCAGCTCCCTGTGTCCATTCAGACACGGAGCCGAAGCCTGGCCCTACCCCCTTTCTTTCCCTATTTGGCTGACTGACTTTGATTGACAGAGGGAGCCAGTGGCACCATGCTGCTGTCTCAGCCAATGAGGAGGGGAGTCCCGGGCAGCCGGGACAATCCTACAACATCACTGGATCTAGATAGGACTCTGGTAAGTATTAGGGGGGCTTAAGGGGGCTGCTACACACAGAAGGCTTTTTATCTTAATGCATAGAATGCATTAAGATAAAAAAACCTTCTGCCTTTACAACCACTTTAAGAGCTCGCCCAAGACTTTATATAGGGTTGTGGGCAGGATCCATCTGCCAAAGCATAATGACATACACCTATCAGTGACATACACCTATCAGTTACTATCTTCCTGAAAGAGGTCACTGCCACTAGGGGATACCGTTTCCATAAAGTGGTGTACCGAGTCAGCAACAGTCTTTAGATAAGGTGGTATGTGTCAAGTACCATCCACATGAATGACAGTACTCAAGGTATCCCAGCAGAACATTGCCAAAGCATCACACTGCCTCCACCAGCTTGCCTTCTTTCCATACTGTATCCTGGTGACATCTCTTCCCCAGGTAAGCAACGCACACACACCCGGCCATCCACATGATGTAAAAGAATACATGGTTCATCATACCAGGCCACCTTCTTCCATTGCTTCGTGGTCCAATTCTAATGCTCACTTGCCTACTGTAGGAGCTTTTGGCTGTGAACATGGGAGTGGAGGTGTTCATACATGTGCTTTTAGTCATGGCAGGCGCTTGGAATCTGTCCAGACTGCTGAATTATGTCAGATTTAGCTGCAGTCTGATGTGGTCTGATATGCAGGTGTGTGGGAAGCTTTAGTAAATATGTATTGTTAACAAAAGCATATATGGCAGTGTTAATCTAAAGTAGACTTTTAAACTGTTTATTGTTATTTCCAGCTCCTTCAATCAAACTCAAGAAGCTGAACAATGGTAAGTAATGGTAGTGACTTGATTTAAGTTATTTTAAAATTAACTTGGACTTTGCCCATAGTGGACAATGCCACAAGTTCACTTAATTACTGCCCTTCCACTGCTGTATCTTGCTTTCTATTTCCCTCCGCTAACTTTGTTTACTGGAATCAAGAAAAAATCCCTGTGCAAGCATTATGTCAATGCGGCCAGAGCATTCATAGGGCTTAGAATTCTTCAAATCGACCCCCTGATCCTAATGACTTGTTGCTCTGTATTCTGGTCTCAAGAGCAGCCGTCTAGACGGCTATCTCCCAATGTTAATAACGTTTGTGCTGTATGGAGTTTGTGTATGCACCTGTGGCCTTATGAAGGACTTAAACTAACTACCAAGATCTTCTCTGGACTCCCTTTTTGGTATATTTGTTCCCCCCCCACCACCACCACCACCACCACTAATGTATCATTCTTGTTTTATGTGCTCTGGAAAGTGATCACTTTTCTTTTTGTACTTTTCAAAATAATAATAAAAAAAAAACAATTGAAACTGAATTCGCCAAATCCTCACGTGAAAGCACTCAGGCCTCACTTTTGTCAGTTTCACATGCTTCCACATACCCTTTTATGGCTCTGCAACAGCAGAGCAAATGGACAATGCGTTCTAAGGAACAAGGGGATGCTAATTCTTTTTTAATTTTTTGTTTTATGAATTTCAATAATAGCTAAAACTGTTATTTGGAATACGGTTATCTTCTCTGCTAAACTTTGCACAAGTTTTTCTGCATAAAGATCATTGTCTTTTCATTGATGTGTACATGCAATCTCAGTGTCTGCTATGTGTAAAGTTGACATTGGTGAACCATCAGACATTCTGACCATTTCACAATGTCTTCTTAGCCAGCAGGAGCACTCTAGTTGCACAAGAATTCCTATTTAGGTCATGGAGGAGGGGTCCCAGCACTAGGAAAAACTATAGTAATCGGGCAAGGCTTTCTGATCTGCCCAACACTTATTTGGATTAGTTGCGTGCTGATTTAGCCTTTGGATCTTTTAGACCCCTTTCACACTGAGCCGCCCCGGGTGTCAGTGGTAAAGCTATTCGGCCGCTAGCAGGGAGGTTTTAACCCCCGCTAGTGGCCAAAAAGGGGTTAAAACCGCCCGCAAAACGCCGCTGCAGTGGCGCTTTGCCGGCGGTATAGCAGTGCTGCCCCATTGTTTTCAATGGGCAGGGGTGCTTTAGGAGCAGTGAGTTCACAGCTCCTAATGCTCTCCAAAGAAGCTGCTGGCAGGACTTTTTCTAACGCCCTGCCAGCACACCGCTTCAGTGTGAAAGCCCTCGGGCTTTCACACTGCAGTGAACGGAGACACTGTTTCAAAGTGCCTGGCTTCAAAGAGACTGCCTGCAAAGCACCTCAGTGTGAAAGGGGTCTTCGGTATGTTATTTAAATTTATGCACTTATAGGGGCAGTGTTATATGTATTCAGCTGTATATCTCTAGTGTTTGTAAATGTAACCAGGTTTCTACATAAATAGATATTTTAAAAAAGTGAGATGCCAGGTTTGTTGCAAGCTTTACCAGACTGTTTTCTCATGCTGCTTGTTCTTTAGTGTTGTGGGCAGTAAGATACCCCTGAAGTATGTGACCCCTGTCATCTTGACC
The DNA here is from genome assembly GCF_042186555.1 of Aquarana catesbeiana. Taxonomy (NCBI): domain Eukaryota; kingdom Metazoa; phylum Chordata; class Amphibia; order Anura; family Ranidae; genus Aquarana; species Aquarana catesbeiana. The sequence continues at coordinate 190,463,054 of NC_133325.1, forward strand.
GTGTTTGTGTTGGCTCTATACCTCCACGCTCAACAGGTGGAGTCTACAGCTCGGTTGGATTTCCTGTGGAAGCTACAGGTATAAAGACCAAAACCACTCAACTACCATTTATTTTAATGTGATGTTTTAAGAAAAAATATCTTGCTGCATTACCCTACTGCAGTGTTTCTCAACTCTAGTCCTCAAGGCGCACCAACAGGTCATGTTTTCAGGATTTTGACTATTTTGCACAGGTGATTTGATCAGTTTCACTGCCTTAGTAATTACCACAGCCGTTTCATCTGAGGGAAATCCTGAAAACATGACCTGTTGGTGTGCCTTGAGGACTGGAGTTGAGAAACACTGTTACTGTGTAGAAAATTGGTACCCTTGTTTACCTATCATTTAAACTCTGATTGCTCAACGTAACATCTGACTTTAGTATAAAAACTTCCATAAAAAAACCTTAATTCGCACATTCATAACTGAGTAGTTTTTTTTAATAGATCTATTTGAAAGTTATTGCATGCAGGATTTATCAAAAGACTGTGTATAAAAATTGTACAAAAAAGTATTTTAAAATTGTGCTTAGTGCAAATGTGTATGCCTTAAACAGTGTAGACAGTGGCACTCACTGATATTTAGAATACAAAATATCATAAAAGTGCAAAATGTGTTACGTTGTCCCTTTAAATTAACATAAAGCTCAAAAATCGTGATAGACCAGGGATCTCCAAACTGCGGCCCTCCAGCTGTTGCGAACTACACATCCCATGAGGCTTTGCAAAACTCTGACATTCACAGACATGACTAGGCATGATGGGAATTGTAGTTCCTGAACAACTGGAGGGCCGTATTTTGGAGACCCCTGATATAGACCATTAAACATCAGCCATCGGTGACCTCTATCCAAAGTGATCAACAAAAAAAAAATCATACAACATTTGTGCAATCGTTTGTGTCACTGTCAGTGTAATTACTGATGGTTGATGTTTCAGGTTCCATGCACACTGGACTTAAAAAATGTAGATTCTACAGGCGTTTGATGTTTTTTTCACCTGCCTCTAGAAGCACTTCTATTCTGTTCTATGTGTCTTTGCACATTATGACTACTACAGGCGTTTTCTGACAGGGACGTTCAGAGGCAGGAAAAAAAAAACCCTTCCCTGTGGCATTTTCTGGAGAAGTTTAGGAGTTGTAAAAACATCGGTCTTTCCTAAACTCCTCTTATCTCTTCTGAAGGTCAAGTTTCAATGTTTTTTTAGTAAAACAAAGGTGTGTTGTCACTGTACATCATTTCCTGGCTTTTGCAGAGGGGTGTGTAGTGCAAAAAACGCCTATGAACAAAAGGCTCTTAAACTCTCATAGATTCGCCTAAACTTTGTACAATATGCTTTTAATTTGCGTCTTTTATGCCACGTTTTTAAGCTAAAAACGTTGACGTTATATATATCTCTATCTCTCTCTCTATATAAATATATATATATATATATATATATATATATCAACTAATTACAGCTCAACGCTCTCAAATATTCTCAAAAAAGTGTTTGGTGGTGTAATCCCACTCATCCTAGTGGGAGGGAACATTGCTCCCTGCTTTCCCAGTCTGAGTGGGGCAAGATGGAGCCTGTCCATCCAATCCCGGCATTCCAGCACTAGCACTATGCACTTGCACAGTGTCCGGTTCTGGTCGACGTCACTTCTGGAAACGCGAACAGTGCCATTTCCAGAACCGTAGCTGACACAGAAAGCCACATCAACAAACCTATCTGCCCTAAGGGAACAGGACAATATCTTTCCGTCTCCAAGATGCCCCCCAATGATACAGAAGTAAAAATGGAGGGCTTTCTGTGCCGGCATGCCCAATATAGTTTACCCATAGCATGAGTAAGTCATGTGAGAAATGTGAGTTGCCAATTGTCTTTCACTACAATAAATATGTAATTTATTAAACTCAGATTGCACCCTCTTCTCTCCTTTTAAAAATACTTTAATACTCTAATACTTTGTAAAGTAACTTTATCATTAAAAAAGGGGGAAAAAGCAGCCCATAAAGTAATAATATTTCCTTGTACATCACTTGTGTCTCTGATCTATCATATACCAGCCAAATAAACTTTAGGATCTGACACTTCCAGGTAAGAGTCCTGCATGCCCTGCCACACACTGTGGTTCCATCCACTAGCCACCATATTACTACTCTGTTTCTGCAGAACTGTAGTGACAAAATTGCTGTAGAAGCACAGCTCTCAGTGGGGATTGCCGACATCAACACTTTCAGAAGTGTTGAATGCCGAACAATTTTTGGCTGGTGTAGTTCTAAAAAAGAACAGAGATCAGAGTCAAGGGCATTGAGTAGATAAGTATCCTCTATCTTCTTTTACAGGCTGTTTTTTTTTCTTTTTGCATTTACCTTAATTTTCACATTTGGGTTTTTATAAAGGACCATTGGAGTGCATGTGTAAAATAAATGAACAAAGATTTTAATTTTTAAAACCAATATTTGCATCTACTGCTATATAGGCAACCGGAGAGAAGGAGGAAATGGAGGAGTTGCAAGCTTACAATAGGCGTCTCTTACACAACATTCTCCCAAAAGATGTAGCAGCCCACTTCCTGGCAAGAGAACATAGAAATGATGAACTGTATTATCAATCCTGTGAATGCGTATGTGTCATGTTTGCTTCAATCAGCAATTTCTCAGAGTTCTACGTTGAGCTTGAGGCCAATAATGAAGGAGTGGAGTGCCTGCGCTTACTCAATGAGATCATTGCCGACTTCGATGAGGTGATTTTTATCTTTTCTTTTAATGTACAAATAAGCAGTGCTATGGCCTACCTTATTGGATGTGAATAGAATAAAGTTCTTTTGTAGGCCCTTCAATTACATGAATTAGTCAAAGCACAGCGGAAGCAGTGTTTCATCAGCAGCCCATTGTAACACCATGCCATCAGTGTATTACTTCACAGCACATTTATTTTAATACCGACCTCTAGGCAGATATAAAAGACACACAATACATTATTAAATGTATTTTTTAAATGCAAATGGTGTTACCACATGGGTATCAGCATCTTGCATTCCCTTTATAGCAGGGCTTAAGTGTGAGAGGTACAAACAGCACAAGGAGCAAGTTAGGTTATGTGCTGTCAAAAAGCAGGTTGCTGGGAAGAGATAGCAGAGGAACAGAGAAATGAATGTGTCGCTGTGCTGCTTCTCCCATTACTGTCCTGTCACAGGCTGGGGTGGGCCCAGGATGAAGAGGGCTCAGAGAAAGTGAATGGAATAAGACAAGACCTCTAGTGGCAGAAAAAAATACTCTGCATTGAAGCATTGAATTTTGCAGCAAAGGCTAGTTTTGTTATTTTATCTTTTATGGTCTATTCATTTTATAATGACTTGACTGGAATTCTGCTTTTAGTCTTCTCAGTGCTGGAACTACATTCAAAGCTTTCGGGCTAATTCGCACCAGCTGCTGGATCGGTGCAGTGCTGATGTGCCACGGGGCATTGCACTGTCCACTTTTTTTTTTTTAAAACAAACTTTATTAAATGTCTCTGTGACATTTTAATAAGGTTCAATTGGCTGCAGTGTGGTACGATTGCCTCATACTGTGCTGCTCTAAAAAAAAAAGGTACTTCCTGCAGTACTTTTTTTCAGAGCACACAGCCTCAAATATTGAAACAAACATATTCACAAAATATTGGTTGAACTCAATGGACATTTGTCCCTTTTTTTTTTTTTTTTTCAGTCGGGCTAACTATGTAACATCATTTTGGTTAAAAAAAAAAAAACATGTTTAAGCATGTTTACTAGATGTACCTTGGCTTATTTTTGAATAACAATGGTGATCATTTAGCAAAATCCATTTTAGGCAGTTGCTATGTTTGTTGTAGGGATTCTATAGACAAATGCTTGTTTCCTGATGCACAGAAGACAGAAGTAGCGCATAGCTATTTGATCACAGTTTCTGTGAATATTAGCTCAAGGTAGCACTCCAAAGGACTCGCCAGTCCTGTTTGTATAAGAATCCTGATTGCCACTTAACTCTTCTCACATAGTGACAGGGCGTCACACTGTGTGTGTGTGTGTGTGTGTGTGTATATGTATGTATGTGTATATATATTATCTCACAAAAGTGAGTACACCCCTCACATTTTTTAAAATATTTTATTATATTTTTTCATGTGACAACACTGAAGAAATGCTACTTTGGTCCAATGTAAAATAGTGAGTGTACAGCTTGTATAACAGTGTAAATTAGCTGCCCCTTCAAAATAACTCAACACACAGCCATTAATGTCTAAACCGCTGGCAACAAAAGTGAGTACACCCCTAAGTGAAAATTTCCCAATTGGACTCAAAGTGTCAATATTTTGTGTGGCCACCATTATTTTCCTGCACTGCCTTAACCCTCTTGGGCATGGAGTTCACAGAGCTTCACGGGTTGCCACTGGAGTCCTCTTCCAGTCCTCCATGACGATATTACATGGCTGGTGGATGTTGGAGTACTTGCACTCCTCCACCTTCCGTTTAAGGATGCCTCCCAGATGCTCAATAGGGTTTAAGTCTAGAGAAATGCTTGGCCAGTCCATCACCTTTACCCTCAGCTTCTTTAGCAAGGCAGTGGTCATCTTGGAGATGTATTTGGTGTCGTTATCATGTTGAAATACTGCCCTTCGGCCCGGTCTCCGAAGCGAGGGGATTATGCTCGGCTTCAGTATGTCACAGTACATGTTGGCATTCATGGGTCCCTCAATGAGCTGTAGCTCCCCAGTGCCGGCAGCACTCATGCTGCCCCAGATCATGACTCCCCCATCACCATGCTTGACTGTAGGCAAGGCACACTTGTCTTTGTACTCCTCCCCTGGTTGGCGCCACACACGCTTGACACCATCTGAACCAAATAAGTTTATCTTGGCCTCATCAGATCACAGGACATGGTTCTATTAATCCTATTCCATGGTTCTGGTAATCCATGTCCTTAGTCTGCTTGTCTTCAGCAAATTGTTTGCGGGCTTTCTTGTGCATCATCTTTAGAAGAGGCTTCCTTCTGGGACGACAGCCAAAGCGGACCAATTTGATGCAATGTGTGGCGTATGGTCTGAGCACTGACAGGCTGACCTCCATCCCCCCCCCCCACCCCTTCAACCTCTGCAGCAATGCTGGCAGCACTCATACGTCTATTTGCCAAAGACAACTTCTGGATATGATGCTGAGCACATGCACTCAACTTCTTTGGTTGACCATGGCGAGGCCTGTTCTGAGTGGAACCTGTCCTGTTAAACCGCTGTATGGTCTTGGCCACCGTGCTGTATCTCAGTTTCAGGGTCTTGGCAATCTTCTTATAGCCTAGGCCATCTTTATGTAGAGCAACATTTCTTTTTTTCAGATCCTCCGAAAGTTCTTTGCCATGAAATGCCATGTTGAACTTCCAGTGACCAGTATGAGAAAGTGAGAGTGATAACACCAAATTTAACACACCTGCTCCCCATTCACACCTGAGATCTTGTAACACTAACGAGTCACATGACACTGGGGAGGGAAAATGGCTAATTTGGCCCAATTTGAACATTTTCACTTAGGGGTGCACTCACTTTTGTTGCCAGCAGTTTAGACATTAATGGCTGTGTGTTATTTTAAGGGGACAGCAAATTTACACTGTTATACAAGCTGTACACTCACTACTTTACATTGTAGCAAAGTGTCATTTCTTCAGTGTTGTTACATGAAAAGATATAATAATATATTTGCAAAAATGTGAGGGGTGTACTCACTTTTGTGAGATACAGTGTGTGTGTATAATTAATCTATACAGTGCATCTGCAATGTATTCACAGCGCTTCACTTTTCCCACATTTTAGGATGTGGAATTCCCTTCCACAGGCGGTGGTCTCAGCGGGGAGCATCGATAGCTTCAAGAAACTATTAGATAAGCACCTGAATGACCGCAACATACAGGGATATACAATGTAATACTGACACATAATCACACACATAGGTTGGACTTGATGGACTTGTGTCTTTTTTCAACCTCACCTACTATGTAACTATATGTAACTATGTTATGTTATAGCCTTATTCCAAAATGGATTAAATTCATTATTTTCCTCAAAATTCTACAAACCATACCCCATAATGACAATGTGAAGAAAGTTTGTTTTGAAACCTTTTCAAATTTATTAAAAAAAAAAAAAAGTATTAACAGCCTTTGCCAGGACATTCAAAATTGAGCTCAGGTGCATCCTGTTTCCACTGATCATCCTTGTGATGTTTCTACAAATTGATTGGAGTCCACCTGTGCTAAATTCAGTTGACTGGACATTATTTCGAAAGGCACACACCTGTCTATGTAAGGTCCCACAGTTAACAGTGCATGTCAGAGCACAAACCAAGCCATGAAGTCCAAGGAATTGTCTGTAGACCTCCAAGACAGGATTGTATCGAGGCACAGAAAAATATCTGCAACATTGGGACCATTGGAAAAAGTGAAGCACTGTGAATACTTTCCTGATGCACTGTATAGGTACAGTTTATGTAGTTGTCAAAAATCGCTTCATATATACATCTGCATGTGTGGTTGTGCATGCTTTCTCATTAAAAATTGTGTGATGTCATCTAATTTTGCAGCCAGTACCTTACTGAATAGTTAATGTGATTATAAAGTCAAAATGTTTTTTACCTTAAAAGAAGTATGGGATTTTTTAAAATTTTAGAATCATACTTGCCTAGGTGAATGCAGCATCCGTCTGATGCTGCATCTGTTTTTCTGCCAGCTCTAACACTGAGAACCGAGCAAACACCGCCAATCGCTCGTTCTCAGAGCTCCTTGAGCAGGGAGCTGGTGACGGTCAGTCACCGCTGTCTGCTCTGCCCCTTCAGCACTCACTAGAGCATTGGTCTATGGAGGGGGTGGAAGAGGCTGGGGTGTGGGGAGAGAAAATCTGCAGACCTGCACAGTGCTGTATCGAAGGGGGCTCAAAAAGGTGTGTGTGTGTGGGGTGGGGGGGGGGAGTAACTGGGTACCACTACCTAAATATTTTTTTACCTTACTTCAAGAAGTGCATTAAAGTTAAAAAAAAAATGTTTAGGCCTTATAACTAAAAAAAAAAAAATGTAACCTGCACAATCACTTTAAGGGACATTAGTGTTGTTTTATTCATTTATGTCATGTCTATGGGAAAGTTTTTAGCCATTTTTCAGACATCCTCCTTATTTCAGATTAAATAGCTAGCTCGGAGGCATAGTCAGCCAGTGTTTGTTGATGTGTGACAAACAAATCTCTGACTGACATGATTCCTACATTTGTAGCTGCCAAAAGAACAATATGCCTAATTGGTTTTGCCCTAAATCACACACAAACGCATGCAATAAGGGCTCATGTAGCGTTCTTCATCAAACAGACACCAGCAACATTTGGATGCTGGTAAAGTAGATGCCAGCATAATAGCAGTGCACAGAGAGATGGACAGAACAGATCACAATGTGCCGGTAAAGGGTCTTGGTGTTGGCTAAACCTTTCCAGTATTTCAGGCTGTCCTGTATTCTATTCTATGTGCAAAGTTAAATTAAAACTCCAACTTCTTTTATTTGTATGTTCTTTTGTGTTATGTGTATGTGCCTTCCCTTCTCATTCTGATCATGACTGTTTGTGGAATAAGACACAAGGGATTCAAGGTTCTAATCCTTGTCCACTCTATCCAAAAAAGGAAAAAAATGTTTTTGCTAGAGCTGGCATTTTAAGTTAATCTGGAAGATCTACCAAAGTGTATAAATAAACATTTTCTGAACCTGGTAACTCAAGTTCTGATTTTTCTGTCTGCTTTTAACAGATTATCAGTGAAGAAAGATTCAGACAGTTAGAGAAGATTAAGACTATTGGCAGCACTTATATGGCAGCTTCAGGCTTAAATGATACAACTTATGACAAAGAGGGGAAGACACACATTACAGCCTTAGCAGACTACGCAATGAAGCTGATGGAGCAAATGACATATATAAATGAGCATTCCTTCAATAACTTCCGGATGAAGATTGGTGAGTGTTATGCTCCAATATTATAGAGCTAATCAACATTATGACATACATCCACAGTGCTTTCTTGTCCAGCTCTGAACTATATATATTTGGTTTGCTGAATTTTAAGAAGTCCTTTTTTGCACCATTATTTATGTCTTCTACTTTGCTTTATAGTGACCATATGGTCAGTTCAAAAGATCTAACTATGCAGCTGTTAAAAATGCACCTATAATGTATGTTTATGCTTGTAGAGTACCAATATGCACATCTCAGCTAGATTCTATAGCAAAAAGCCCAGGCTAGTCTTCTACCACCTCCATATCTTGTTCTTATCCCATTACTTTTATGGTCTCACTGACCAGTAGTGCGATGCAGGAGATGGCAAGCTTGATTTTTTGACAATAGGAACTGTTTGAGACTGGTATAATAGAGCTCCCAGTGAGCCCTACAAGCTATTTAGAATGCATGTGGTTGCTGCTTTTATTAGCCCATGCTCGTTTACGTATTTGATAGTGAAGACGGTGTTACTTTAGGGTGTTAACTTATGCCATTCTTATTTTAAAGGTTGCTTGCCACCTGTTTTGCCACAAAATTTGTCAAACTTTACTGTAAAACTTTATTGTTGTGTGTTGATAAATTATTATTTTTGTTTTCAGTAATTTTCACATTTTGTGGTTGCATCTCTTGCAGGGCTTAACATTGGGCCTGTTGTTGCTGGTGTTATTGGAGCCCGTAAACCCCAGTACGATATTTGGGGAAACACTGTGAATGTAGCCAGTCGGATGGACAGCACTGGAGTACCAGACCGCATACAGGTGATCTTGCTTTTAGTTGTTCTTAACGTTCACCTATATGAGCACAGGCACAGCCACTGCTCCCAATTTTATGTGCGGGTCCTGAGCCCTGAATGAGAACAGTAAGTATGGGAACAGGCACATGCACTTACACGGATGTCCGATTGGGAGCAGTGGCTCTGTCCTTGCAGTGTCCAAACTGACATCAATGGGGATGCATAGAATACCTGTGCATCCCCACACAGGCCTAAATCTTTTATTCTGTTGAGAAGGTAGAGAGGAAATTTCCACAGGTTGACCTTATATGGCCAACGGTATCTAACTTAACATGATTTTTATAACGAAAAGTCTTGTTCTACATTATAAATGATATTTACACTTTGGTTTGTGTATCTGTGCTTAAATACATATATTTATTCATGTTTTTTCTCTTGTAGGTTACAACAGATCTGTACCAGGTCTTGGCAGCCAAAGGTTATCGGTTGGAGTGTCGAGGGGTTGTTAAAGTCAAAGGGAAAGGTGAAATGACCACCTATTTCCTCAATGATGGGCCAGCCAGCAGTTAGCAGGAACCTGTGCTTTCAGGGGAGGGGGAGACCTAGAAGCCTCATCCTGACCCCATACAGAGTACCCAGAACAATAAGGAAGCTACCTACATGGTCTGCAGTAACGCAGGTGCAAGGGGGCTCAGTGGTGCCAAAGCCTCGCACCTGAGATGCTTGGAAGGGGCGTGTTTGTATGGTGCTGTGCTCAGTGTCTGTGCTGCCCTGCCCAGGAGACTGACTCACCTTTACAATGAAAGCCAACTGCAGCAGCTTTCACCTTGGCACTTAAAATACTCACAGGCGGTACTTACAAATTATTTATTGTGAACCAGACAACATGCTATTTTCTTTCTTCTTTCTCTTCTTTATTTTTTTATTGTATGGGTTTAAAAGAAAGCAAGAGAATCATTTTAAAACAGACTTTTTGAAGACTAAAAAAAAAAAGCTTCTCATAAAAACTGACCAAAGAGCCAGACATATGGGCCACAGCAGGGAGCGAGGGCATTGCCTTGTATGTTTATATGCGCTGTATGTTTTCTCTACCGTGAGTGAGTTACATGTCTCCAGCAGCAGATGGAACAGCTCTCTATTCGATCCCCCGGTACCACCTGCAGGGATTCAAAAAGGGCAACAAAATCTCTGCAGCTAAGTTATTTGCTTCAGTTCCATGTCATTACCATCATTTGTACGGTTCTGAACTTCCTTAGTTCCAGCCAATGGAGACAAGCAAACGGGAGCTGGTGATATTCCTATGTGAAACTGTCAGTTCTATTATAGTGCATTTATGCTTTGACTTTCCCCTTGCATCCTAGAGGAGTTGCTTGGGAACCACATCCTAATAACAGGTGTCAGCATCCTCTGCTTATTATGATCCCTTTGCTGAATTGCCTTTGATTCTTTAGATTGACTTTAGCAAAGGCATGAAGAGAACGATGTGCTTACCTGTACAACTCACCAACACACTTGTGCTATTTTTTATTTTTTTTTCCCCTTCACTGTGAAGTTGTTTTCTATGTCTTTGCCAAATTTCACAACCAGCCTGCGGATTAAGAGAGTCTTGAGACTGAAGAAACGGGATTTAAACATCATCTGTTGAAGGCAGCAAAGGTACTAGCTGGCCTATGGATTCCTCAGGCTGCAAGCATAGCCAGCGCCTTAATAATTACATAGTAGACATGATTCACTGTACATGTTCTGTAACCATCAGAGGATTAGTAAATTGCTGCTTGTCGCAGAGGAGATACTGGCTTGACTTGAGATGAACTTTCACACAGAAGGAAATAGGGGGAGTTTAGCCTCATTGACAGAACTTATCTGCAAAACCATTGCCAGACAATGTGTTTCATATTATGACTGAAAATGTTACAAGAAAACATGGAATATCCAGTGATGATGACAGCCTTGGAAAGGAAAGAGTCAGTCCTTAAAATTTTAGAGGAATTGCCTACTAACCTCAGTTACCTTTTCACCCTTTTATGATACCTACATAAGGGATGATGGCTTTTGTGCAGACATTCTGCTAATTTATTCTCAGGCATAGATGGTCTTGATCTTCTGATAAAGGGCAAAATCCAAACACCTTTAAGAAGTATATTAACTTGGGATAGCGCGGGGGCGTGCAATGCCATAACTGGTGCCAAAGAGGAAAAAGGCTACAAGTATACATTTGGGCTGCTTGTATTGGCGCTGTACCAGATTCTCTTGATATATTGTAAAAAAAAAAAAAAACAAAGTATTTTACGCCTTTTTTTGTGGGAAGATGTAGCAGAAGGTTAAATCACCATGAAATAGAATTATTGTTTATTTTTCTATTAATATAAACATAATGTTAAGTAACTTTATTTCCAGTGTACATGCTATTGACAGAAACAACAGCCTCAAGTTATTGCTAAATAGATGAACACAACATATGGCTCTAACATTGTTCTTATAGTAAAGAGGATTGAAGAAAAAAAACCAAGACATTGCTTAAAGGAGACAGTTTCCAAATGACTTTCTAGTGTAGACTCTGAAATGCAAGTTTTAACATTTGGTTGCTATGTGCAAAACCTCCATGCTCCCTTTTTTTTCCCCCCTAATTTTGTAGAATATCCATGTAGGCATGTTATAGGACTACAGGCTGTGTTGTGTAGTCAGACTAAGAGTCACACCTTGCCTAAGCCTATTGTTTAGGTCTGTCTGTTTTTTGAAGCTGGTGATGTGTGTTTGAATTTTTACCTAACCTGGTATTAGTTGAGTCCCATTTAGTCCAACCTCGGCAGTCAATGGAATTTTGGGAAAAAGGGTGAAGTGCCTTGAACAACTCTATAGAAAATTCCCATGGTAGTTAAAACTGGTTTCCCTGCCATTACTATGTGCTCAATTTCTCCAATTTGGCTACACATTCTCCATTAAGATGTCCTTTCCTGTTACTATGTTGATTGTGCTTATATTATTCATACTAAGCTTGTTGCTTACCCAGGCAGAGCTTTTAGGCCAACAAAAAATGCAGATAAGGATTTTACACTACAAAATATAGCAATGGTCATGGTGGTGTACCATTTACTTTTTGTTTGTGAATTTTGCAGTCATCTAAATCCACTGTGTAGAGAAGAACTATTGTAGCGTTGGTCTTAATGGTCTTTACCATCTCTATATTTTCCACTTTAAGATGAGTAGAATTGTTGAGGTACACGGTGGTGTTCCAATTAAGATGATAAAAACACTTCCCTTTATAGGCGTTTATATTGGGCCTTATATTATACACCATATTACCGACCTGAGGAGTTGATCCCACATCGAGTATATATGTTTTTTAATACATGTATTTATTAGGCCTATAAATGTTTCCTCATAACACACTTAAGTGTGTGATGTTAAATATTCCTGTGTGCTGCTCACTTTACCAGCTCTGGCTGAATTACTGTTGTGCTATTCACTTGCCTTACATTATAAGCTCCTGTTTGAAAGAACAGGAAGTCAAGAGTGCATTCTTAAATATTTTCCCTTTATGGAAGTTTATTTGTCACCTTAATTATATCTTTCATGTTATGTAGATTTTAATTTGGTTAGAGTTTATCTTTTAGTAAAAGAGATCATGTATTGTCAGGACTGGAGTACTCAGACTATAATAAGAGATACAGGCCTCGTCAACTGATGAGTGCGTGGAATCTTCGTTTATTTCATCACCACGAGACAGAAAGCAAATGTTCCACTTACCACTTATATCTGTTAAGCAAACCACTTATTTAAATACAATTTTATTGCTCCAAAGTCAATGAGTGCTCTATTTTAAGTACTTTGTGTATGTAGACTACATATGTGTATGTAGACTACACAATACATTGTGTATGTAGACCACACGTGTGAGGGGAGTTATCTTACTCGGTTGATCTGGCCATTACTACCAGTTAGTCTGCTTTTTGTTCTTCCAGTGCCATATTAGAGATGGAGTGGTAGAACCCAACTGGCAGTGAAGACATTCTGAGATTTTCATAAAAGATGTTCTGTGTAGTTTGTGCAATTGGAAGAGGTAGGCTGATTGGTTACTGCTGTTTATTCTAGATTTTCTACAATCAAGTTCCTACTTTTAGGTTGAATGTTTTTATTGTAGATGGAAATGGGACACCTGCCTAACTTCTCTAGGTTTTATGAACAGAGCACCGTGGTTATTTCTGTAGTCCTATTAGTATTCTGTGTGCTGCCTTTAGAGCGAGATAATGGGAGAACTTTTTATGACAAGGATTTTTTTTTTTAGATTGAAAGCCACAGCCTGAAAATTCCTGACCAAGCTGTTTATCGGTGTATCGTCTTTCTGCAATCATGTGGAAAACATTCTGAAACCTGTCAGATATTTGCTGTTTTTTTTTTAGAATACCCTCTTGTCTGAGGAAAAAAAACAGGCATACAATGTTCGCATCCGGTTATAGCCTTAACCCCTGAACTTTCTCATGCATCTATATTAATGATTTTCATATGCAATATGTGCCATATTTTATTCAGAGAAAAAGGTATTCTTACATCTTAAAGCACCCTTCTCAGAAAGGGAGGGAGATCCGTTTATGGGGGAAAAACAAAGTGAAAAATTGTGTTTTTTTTAATGTTTTGGTACATTGTATATTACCTGTAGTGTTTTAATGAGAAAATGTTGGTGATAATACCTAATTGTTTCTTTGCACTGGTTAATACTGACTCAGCAGCATGTTACATTTGTGCATCTTACTGAATCTATTTTTCTTTTTCTTCTCTAAAAGTGGATTCCAGCATACAAAAGAGGTTCTAATAATTTTCTAGTGTTTTAAAGTTATAGATAAATATATATTTATAAAATATAATTTAAATATATGTAGTCTGTATATTTAAATTATATCAGGTGAGGATATATTAGAATGTACGTGTGTGTGTATGTATGTATGCATGTATGTGTGTATATATATATATATATATATGTATGTGTGTATATATATATATATATATATATATATATATATATATAAAATGTGTGTTTGTGTGTATGTATATGTGTATATATGTATATGTATATATATATATATATATATATATATATATAGTATGTGTGTGGCTTTGTACAAAGAAAAATCTTTCCAGGTACTATGATCCTTGATCACATAGTTCAAGAAGTAAGATAATGTAGAGGAATAGCAAGACACATAAGCTTCTTGGTAAATTGTATTTAGATGGCTCGATACCAAAGCACCAAAAATATTCCAAGAAGTTTCACTATCTCCTAGCAATGGGATAAATATAAAATCAGTTCCTATAGATGGAAAAAGAAGTTTTCCCTATACAGTGTACTAATTTTTGCTTAAACAGCATGTATGCACTACATGCATTTTTGGTGTACAAATCAAGCATTTTAAAGGTCAGTCTAGAAAGCTGTGTGTGTATACATACACACATGCAGTTGTGCTCATAAGTTTACATACCCTGGCGGAATTTATGATTTCTTGGCCATTTTTATGAGAAAATGAATGATAACACAAAAACTTTTCTTTCACTCATGGTTAGTGTTTGGCTGTAGCCATTTATTATCAATCAACTGTGTTTACTCTTTTTAAATCATAATCACAACAGACACAACCCAAATGACCCTGATCAAAAGTTTACATACACCAGTTCTTAATACCGTGTATTGGCCCCTTTAACATCAATGACAGCTTGAAGTCTTTTGTGGATGAGGCTCTTTATTTTCTCAGATGGTAAAGCTGCCCATTCCTCTTGGCAAAAAGCATCCAGTTCCTGTAAATTCTTGGGCTGTCTTGCATGAACTGCATGTTTGAGATCTCCCCAGAGATCAGGAGACTGGGATGGCCACTCCAGAACCTTCACTTTATTCTGCTGTAGCCAATGACAGGTCGACTTGGCCTTGTGTTTTGGATCATTGTCATGTTGGAATGTCCAAGTACATCCCATGCGCAGCTTCCTGACTGATGAATGCAAATTTTCATCCAGTATTTTTTGATAACATTCTGCATTCATCTTGCCATCAATTTTGACCAAATTTCCTCTGCCTTTCTAGCGCACACATACCCAAAACATCAGCAATCCACCTCTGTGTTTCACGGTAGGAATGGTGTACCATTAGGCCCTGTTGACTCCTCTCCAAATGTAGTGTTTATGGTTGTGGCCAAAAAGCTCAATTTTGGTCTCATCACTCCAAATGGCTTTGTGCCAGAAGGTTTGAGGCTTGTCTCTGTACTGTTTGGCATATTGTAAGCGGGATACTTTGTGGCATTTGCGTAGTAATGGCTTTCCTCTGGCGACTCGACCATGCAGCCCATCTCCACCTCCTTATTGTGCATGTTGAAACAGCCACACATGTTTTAAGAGAGTCCTGTATTTCACCTGAAGTTGTTAGTGGGTTTTTCTTTGCATCCTGAACAATTTTCCTGGCAGTTGTGGCTGAAATTTTGGCTGAAGTCATTTGGAGTGATGAGACCAAAATTGAGCTTTTTGGCCACAACCATAAACGCTTCATTTGGAGAGGAGTCAACAAGGATTGTGATGAAAGGTACACCATTCCTACTGTGAAACGTGGAGGTGGATCGCTGATGTTTTGGGGATGTGAGCTAGAAAAGCAAAGGAAATTTGGTCAAAATTGATGGCAAGATGAATACAGTATGTTATCAAAAACTACTGGAGAACATTTGCATTCATCAGCCAGGAAGCTGCACATGGGACGTACTTGGACATTCCAACATGAAAATGATCCGAAACACAAGGCCAAGTCCACCTGTCATTGGCTACAGCAGAATAAAGTGAAGGTTCTGCATTGGCCATCTCAGTCTCCCGACCTCAATATCATTGAGCCACTCTGGGGAGATCTTGAACGTGCAGTTCATGCAAGACAAGAATTTACAGGAACTGGAGGCTTTTTGCCAAGAGGAATGGGCAGATTTACCATCTGAGAAGATAAAGAGCCTCATCCACCAATACCACAAAAGACTTCAAGCTGTCATTGACGTTAAAGGGGGCAATACATGGTATTAAGAACTGGGGTATGTAAACTTTTGATCAGGGTCAATTGCGTAGTTTCTGTTGTGATTATGATTTAAAAAGAGTAAACACAGCTGATTGGTAATAAATGGCTTCAGCCTAACACTAACCATGAGTGAAAGAAAAGTTTTGTGTTCTTCATACTCTCTGAAAAAACATCATAAATTCTGCCAGGGTATGTAAACTTATGAGCACAACTGTGTGTGTGTGTGTGTATATATATATATATATATATATATATATATATATATATAATATATATACACCCTTAAAATACACACGTGAAAATGTGTGTATGTATGTATATATATATATATATATATATATATATACATTTTCACGTGTGTATTTTATGGGTATACAGCTTTAATAGCATTCGAATTGAGTGGGTTTTCTAAGGATGGAAGGAAGTTTTAAAAGTTTTCATTTTTATTGGCTCCTGTTATGTGATAAGAAGTTACAAATAGCCAGCCATCACATATATCTAGCACTATAATAAAAGTTTTATACAGGTAAAATGTTTTATGCTCATAGATTGATGTGCACTATTAGCTTATAGCAGTAAGATTGCAGATTTAGGGTACATTCACACATATGTGAATGCAACCCCACCAGCGATTACATGCAAGAACCCCAATGGGGGGCTCCCACAATTAGCTGCGAGGGGCAGCCCCTTTGAAAGCAATGGGAATCTGCTGGCTCTTACAACTAATTGTGCCCACTTGCATGTAATTGCTCATGCTGCGCTCACTCACACGAGATTGCAGCATGAGTGATTATGTGCGTGTGGGCATGATTAGCTGTGAGAGCTTGCAGCCTCCTATTGCCTTCAATAGGGCTGTCTCTTGCTGCTAATCGCGTGATCCCCCGCTAGGGTTCTTGCATGTTATCGTGTGTTGGGTGCATTCGCAAGTGTGAATGCACTCTTAGGCTCCAGCTAGTAGCATATGGGTTTGCTTGTATATAAATATAGCATAGTATGCTTAGTGATTAGGTATGGAAAGCTTTGTGAAGATTAGTGGTTACCTGAATTTCTGCATATATTGCTCCTAAAATGTGATCTGACTTTTTACAATTTTAAATCTCTCCTCCCAGCAAAACTACTTCAGCCCACTGATATTTCTGGGGTTCATTGCGTGGGGTTCAGATTTTGTCACAGCATTTCAGTTTGGTCATTCTGTATTCTCCTCTCAGTATATACATCTTTTTTTCTGTCTAAGCCATTCTGGTGTGCATTTACTCTTGTCTATTTAGGTCATCGTAGTATAATAATCAGCAAAATTTCCATTAAAGCTCAAGCAGGGCAAATAAATGGTCCCCAGTTCTCAGCAGCATATACTCACTTTTTTTAGTTTTCACACTGCTCTGTTTAGCTACAAGTGCAAATACCCAGCTGCTACTAATGGGTGGTCAGGTAATCTCTGGGACAATGCTAGCTACCCATTGGCTCAGCACTGTCATATAGGAGAGAGACCACAGCCCTATGTGAGCTCCAGTAAGTCAGTTTCTTTTTCCAGTCTTGGCATCTAAGTGGAGTGCAATGTGTAAAACTGAGAATATGCTGGTGGTGGCGGGCTAAGTGAAACTTTTACTTTGTTGTACCTTTTGCAAAGGAAAGATTCACTTTTAAGCTCCAGGTGATGGATTGCCATGCTGATACTCTTGTAAAATTTCTTTGTATAATTTTGAGCCATTTCATGTATGAAATTAAGCTGTCCTCAACTTGAGGCATTTTTTTTTCTTTTCATTGGACGTGATGGGGTATTTTTTACAAAGTGAAACTTCCCCGTAGTCATTAAGCTTTGGGCCACATTCCTTTGCAAGGTGCATCTTCCTTTGGAAAGTGAGCATTGTTTGCCTTTTAGTAGCAAACCCCAATATGTCTTAAGCCTGCCATACACGGCTAAAGTGTCAGCTGATTCATGCTAAATTGGCATCACCCAGCTCAACAAACATATCAAAAGAACCAGGCCGAAAATTGCTGGCTGAACAGTAACTGCGTTCAATCAGATGCAGTCCATGTTTTGGCATTCAGACACCCTAACATGCCTGATTATAATACCTAATGGGAGATTCTTTCAAGCTGTTTAGCATGGATGGAGAAATCTATGCATCTATGGCTAGCCTTACCCATCCACACACTTGATGTAAATGGGGGAATCCTTTCCATTGTGTTATTGTATTCTGACAGCAGAGAGACTACTTCGCCATCAGAATACATGATTAATGCTGCTGGCTATAGCCAGCTGTGCTGATCAGTCTGAAAAAAATATGACTGGGTGGTTGTATAGAAGTCAGTCAGTAGACTGACTTCTGTACAACCAGCAGCATGCCTGTACATGGATTGGAATTCAGCCTGTCCCTGTTGAACTGGTCAAACGTTGATCCATGCATGGCTGGCTTTACAATTTCACTTCCAAGGTTCTCTGAAATATGATATGGTGCTTGCTTTATGGGGTTTGCTTTACAAGAACACCTCCAATGTCATATTGACTAGAACACATACGTTCTAGTACTTCTTTTCATGTTATTACCTTAGTTGGTCACATTCTTATTTACATTTAGGACCCTAATTGCTTAAAAAAAAAAAAGATGATAGTGGGAAATGTTAGACATTTATTTAATTAAAAAAGAACGGTTAAGGTTAGATTTATCAATGTCATTTGATAACTAAACATACATTTGCTCATTCTTTGCAGAGGGAATTTTCAGCATAGGATGCAATTAATTAGGTCTATTAACTAGTATTGTAGTGATAGGCTTGTAGATTTGTTTTTTTCTTTTTGTGATATTAAATGCCTTTGTTAACCCCTGGTACTTCTTAATACATACCTTTCTTTGTGGAATTTGCACAGGACGCAAAGTGCAGTAACTTGCAGAAGCCAATCGGAAATTCACTTTATTATATACAGCCTTCACTATACAAAGATTGTGATATAATTGGCTTAGAATTACTGCACACCCTTTTATTTTGTGAAATCAATATTATATATTATAATATAAATCTTAATATAAGAAATATTTATATAAGCATAAACCCCTCTTTCCAACTTGATTTAAAATGACCTTATACGATTGCAGTGCACCTGAAATACAGGTAATGAAGGATTCTTCTTACCATCTTTAAAATTATGTAAAGAGAAATGTTTATATTTTGCTAGGGAAGGGTTATACCCTTTTGTCAAGTTTTTATTGGCATTGGTTTCCTTACTGGGAAGAGTCAACCTCTCTATCCGTCCTGGTGACAAGTGATGGGAAATCTAATAAATTGAGTTTTTGTCAGAACAAGATCTGTGCAAAAAATCCTCCAGCTAGAACAACTGTACCTTTTGACAATTCACTAAGGTGGAAATGCTTTTCACTTTCAAGAGATTTCCTCTCATTTCCTGTTGGGTCTCCTGAGTGGGAAGTGAAGGGAAACCTCCCTAGCAGAATACAGACGCCAAAAAAATTACTTCCTTGCTCTAAAACAAAAGAAAAAGTTTTGGCTTTACATACATTATAAGCATTTATGAATGGATGACCTTATTATGCTCTTAGTTTCCTGCTTTGTGCTCAGTTATCCATCATAGCCCCTTCCTATAATGTGTCCCTTCTTTCCCTTGCTTTAAAATCTCATCTTTTATTTGCAGTTTTGTATCGTGCATTGACATAAAGTCTTTGCTGTAGATTAATCGCTTCAGCCCCGGAAGATTTTACCCCCTTCCTGACCAGAGCACTTTTTGCGATTCGGCACTGCATCGCTTTAACTGACAATTGCGCAGTTGTGCGACTTTGATGGCCTTTTTTTCCCACAAATAGAGCTTAATTTTGGTGGTATTTGATCACTTCTGCGTTTTTTTTTTTTTTGCTCTATAAACAATTTTGAAAAAAAACATTATTTTTTACTTTTTGCTATAACAAATATCCCCCAAAAATATATAAAAAAAAACTATTCTTTTCCTCAGTTTAGGCTGACATGTATTCTACGTATTTTTGGTAAAAAAAAACACAATAAGCGTATATTGATTGGTTTGCGCAAAAAGTTATAGCGTCTACAAAATAGGGGATAGTTTTATGGCAATTTTTGTTTTTATTTTTATTTTTTATTAATAATGGCGGCGATTTGCGATTTTTATCAGGACTGCGACATTATGGCAGACACATCGGTCAATTTTGACACTATTTTGGGACCATTGTCATTTATACAGCGATCAGTGTTATAAAAATGCACTGATTACTGTGTAAATGGCAGTGAAGGGGTTAACCACTAGGGGGCGATGATGGGGTTAAGTGTGTCCTAGGGAGTGATTCTAACTGTGGGGGGGGGGCTTCAAGTCACATGACAGCGATGATAGGGAGCCGGTGATCTCTGTCATGACACATGCCAGAACAGGGAAGTGCCTACATATTTATATAGGCACTTCCCTGTTCTGAGGCTCCATGACATGATCGCGGGCACAGTCACGCTGTACGTGGCAGCCGCCTGCTATCCCCGGCTCTTAAAGGGGACGTACAGGTACGCCCATTTGCCCACCGCTGCCATTGTGCCGACGTATATCGGCGTGCAGCGGTCGGCAAGTGGTTAAAGGTAAAATATAATGCTCAAAACTCAAAAGAATTTGGCCACACACCAACGAAATTTAAAAAGTTAATTGAGTTTTAATGAGCATGCAGAGTACAGCAACACACTGAAAACCTCCCATCTGAGGTCATGCCACTAACACTTTTCACCCATTCCAAGGCTTAATCGTAGAGAAATAGGCAAGTCAGAAGGGGAGCTTTTTTATAGTGCTTAAATCAGCTGGCTGAAATCCGTCAACCGTTTTTTAACCCATGAAAACATTTAAAAAAGGCATGAATGGGAAACTGTAATTCATTATATGACGCAAACCACTGTCATCAAAATATAGAAGCGCCGAGCGTTCCCATAAGCATATGTCATATATCTTTATTAGTTTCTACAATGAAGGAAAAAAACCCTCCTACAGATAAAGACCTCCTAAAAGCAAAGCCGAAATAGAAATCATAGAATCCTATCTTTATATCTTAAATTATACAGGAAAAAATATTGGTTTAGTTGAATTCAATTTTAACTTTTGTTTTTCAGTTTATACATTTTAAATTGAAGTTTTAGATCTGTTTTTAATATAGGTATACAATATTTGTTATACAAATAAACATTAACGATTAACTCCACTCTTGTTGAGAAAAAACAATCCCCTCTGGGTGATCAATGTACTTTGCAGGGGTTTTAACCAACTATTTTTTTTACCTGTTTCTGCTCTGAGAAAAAGCAGTTTGTTGTCTGCAGAGTGAATCTGAATGGGAGTGACTTTTTCCTTATCAATTCTCCTCATGGGGAGAATTGGTTAACCCTTTGGAGGTATCTCACCAAAAATAAATTTTTGTTGCATAGGATGACTAAAATTGGATTTGTAACTTTATGCAGATTTCTGGGGAAATCAGAAAGCCAATCACACAAGCAGAAAACGTTTCTAGGGATGTTCCATATGCCAGTCGTGTGCCGAATGCCTCCAGGTTGCCATATTGCATTGAATTTTACAGAAAATTACAGGTTGAATAGGAAAGAAACATTTTAATAGCATTCAATTACAGTGTGGCTCATTTTGCAATTGTTTATCCTATATTTTTATTTGCTATGTTTTTTTTTCCTCACAAAAGTGAAGTTACCCTTTAAATACATGAAGGAGATTCTTGGCGCATGCTGGGTTTCTAAAGAGAAGAAAAATTTACTTTTTTAACCCTGATCATAAATGTAAGCAAAACCACTATACATTCCCTTAAGTCATCTATGCATGAAGCCAAATGTAACTGTTTTTGTTAACAGTAAATATGGTTACTAACTGGTGTTACTAACCTAAAGAATATTGGCAACTTTGATAAAAATAATCTGAGGACTTTGACAGACAGCCAACCCTTATAGGACCAACATAGTGTTGACTTGCATGGACATTCCTGCATACTAACACAGGAGCGGGCAGGGATATGCTGTGAGTACACAGGTATATGGGATCTGTTACAGGCTGGCCATTGTTTGCTATAATTGCTATGAGCTTTAACCAGTTGTTTTGCACTGCCTAATCCTCATCTGCTCCTTGTGTTGTAGGACTACCAGTTGAAGTCAACAAAGTGAAAACTGGAAAGCTGTCATATTCTTGTGAAAATTGACTGTATTAAACATATGATATAAACTGTAATTTCCCCTTTACAGATACAATCTGAATCTCTTTTTTTAAGACTATACAGATAACACTCTTTCTCAGTGATGTAAGC
The DNA here is from genome assembly GCF_042186555.1 of Aquarana catesbeiana. Lineage (NCBI taxonomy): Eukaryota > Metazoa > Chordata > Amphibia > Anura > Ranidae > Aquarana > Aquarana catesbeiana. The sequence goes on from NC_133325.1 coordinate 190,485,165, forward strand.
TGTTACAGAATTTATGCTGAATTCAATGACTAAATTGATAAATTATCACATATTTCCTTATAGAGATTAAACCCCGACTAGACTGCTACCCCAATCTTCCTTAATTTGATGTACTTCTTTCTCATAAATATAGTCCAATCCCTAAAAAAATTGATGTTGTTTGGGTGGATGTAGCCTATGGGTATTTGCACTTTAGGCCTGGACTTTATTATTACTGTTTTTTTTTTTTTTTCTTTATTATTCTGTGTACAATAGTCTTACTATAGCTGAGAACCACGTGCAGTATCACATAGCAGCCAATCAGCAATCCTCGTTTGTTTGTCTGACTACACTATAATGTTAGACACTGAAATCTGATCTCAAAGTGCACTTTGCATTGTGATTTAAAAAGGCTAGGTTTGTGTTTGTAAGTCTATATGAACTGCATCACGTTCACAGTCCAGTGTTCTGGTGACTGTAAAAGACATTCCAGGCTATTGCCTTGTATTAGCTGTGATACAAAAGGACAATCTTCGCTGGACCATACATTGCAGCATAAAGTCCATTTTATCAGTCTTCTCATTCCCCTCATGATTTAATAAATGGCCAATAATTTGTGATATTTTCTGATTTAATGAGAATAGACAATAAAATGTATTTTATTTAAATGGAAACAAAGTGCCATTCAGTGTCTTCAATTCTCTTATTTGTTTATGGGGTGTAGTTGGACTCCACTCACCTGTGCGCCTCTTTAATTTATTTTTTTTTTTTATGTTATGCAAATAAAGTGCAAATTATATATTTTCAACAGACTTTATGTGATCATAAAGTACACCTTCACATTTTTGTAAATATTTTATTATACCTTTTCATGTGACAATACCAAAGAAATGACACTTCGCTACAATATAAAGTAGTGAGTGTACAGGTTGTATAACAGTGTAAATTAATGTCTAAACCGTTGACAACAAAAGTGAGTACACCCCTAAGTGAAAATGTCCAAATTGGGCCCAATTAGCCATTTACCCTTCCCCGTGTCCTGTGACTCATTTGTGTTGCAAGGTCTCAGGTGAGAATGGGGAGCAGGTGTGTTAAATTTGGTGTTATCGCTCTCACTCTCCCATACTAATCGCTGAAAGTTCAACATGGTACCTCATGAGAATTGTTGTTCTATATAAAGATGGCCTAGGCTATAAGAAGATTGCCAAGACCCTGAAACTGAGCCGCAGCACGGTGACCAAGACAATACAGTGGTTTAACAGGGCAGGTTCCACTCAGAACAGACCTCGCCATGATCGACCAAAGTGGTTGAGTGCACCTGCTCAGCATCATATACAGAGGTTGTCTTTAGGAAATGACATATGAGTGCTGCCAGCATTGCTGCAAAGGTTGAAGGGGTGGGGCATCAGCCTGTCAGTGCTCAGACCATACGCTGCACACTGCATCAAATTGGTCTGCGTGGCTGTCGTCTCAGAAGGAAGCCTCTTCTAAAGATGATGCACAAGAAAACCCGCAAACGGTTTGCTGAAGACAAGCAGACTGAGGACATAGATTACTGGAACCATGTCCTGTGGTCTGATGAGACTAAGATGAACTTATTTGGTTCAGATGGTGTCAAGCATGTGTGGCGGCAACCAGGTGAGGAGCACAAAGACAAGTATGTCTTGCCTACTGTTAAGCATGGTGGTGGGAATGTCATGGTCTGAGCTGCCAGCATTGGGGAGCTACAGTTCATTGAGGGAACGATGAATGCCAAAATGTACTGTGACATACTGAAGCAGAGCATGATCCCCTCTTATCAGAAACTGGGCCACAGGGCAGTATTCAAACAGAACAACCCCAAACACACCTCCAAGATGACCACTGCCTTGCTAAAGAAGCTGAGGGTAAAGGTGATGGACTGGCCAAGCATGTCTCCAGACCTAAACCCTGTTGAGCATCTGTGGGGCATCCTCAAATGGAAGGTGGAGGAGCACAAGGTCTCTAACATCCACCAGATCCGTGATGTCATGGAGGAGTGGAAGAGGACTCCAGTGGCAACCTGTGAAGCTCTGGTGAACGCCATGCCCAAGACGGTTAGGCAGTGCTGGAAAATAATGGTGGCCACACAAAATTTTGACACTTTGGACCCAATTTGGACATTTTCACTTAGGGGTGTACTCACTTTTGTTGCCAGTGGTTTAGACATTAATGGCTGTGTGTTGAGTTATTTTGAGGGGACAGCAAATTTACACTGTTATACAAGCTGTACACTCACTACTTTACATTGTAGCAACGTGTCATTTCTTCAGTGTTGTCACATAAAAAGATATAATAAAATATTTGCAAAAATGTGAGGGGTGTACTCACTTTTGTGAGATACTGTATATGTATTCCTGTTATACCCATATGTAATTGCATATTGCATGCTACAGTTTGTGTTATCCCTTCCCAAAATGCATAAAATGCACATACTCATGTAAATGCATTCATGTACAGTGAGGGAACAAAGTATTTGATCCCCTGCTGATTTTGTATGTTTGCCCACTGACAAAGAAATGATTGTTCTATAATTTTAATGGTAGGTTTTATTTTAACAGTGTGAGACAGAATAACAACAAAAATATCCAGAAAAACGCATTTAATAAAAGTTATAAATTGATTTGCATTTTAATAAGTGAAATAAGTATTTGAGCCCTATCAATCGGCAAGATTTCTGGGTCCCAGGTGTCTTCTCTGTAGGTAACGAGCTGGGATTAGGAGGACTCTCTTAAAGGGAGTGCACAGGATGTCACCAAAACATACGAAGGAAACAATAGCCAAAATTAAAATAAAATAAAGTCCCAATTGTCCACAATGTCCATAGGAGACCGTGTGGGGCAACAAAAAACGTGTAAATTATAATGATACAAAACGCATATGCAATATGGCTAAGAAGTCCCAAAATAGCAAAATGTGATGAAAAGTCAAATGAAGATGATACTGAACACCAGCGGCAGCTCCCTTGGGAGTTGAAGCAAAACTCTGGAAGACAATAGTGGAAAAAGACAAGGTGCACCAATCTAAGTGCAGTATCAAAAAACGTGATTTTAATGTAAATGGTAAAAACAATCAGCCAAATGGCTACTCACAACAGTTCAATTAAAATCAGGCACATAAAAGCATGTAGATAGCCCAGAGACATCATGTCAGCTGCTCCCAGTGCAGGATCCAAAGGTGTTCCAGGGCGCTAGGGGGAGGCTGTCCACAGTACGTGATCCTCGGCTGGTGGGTGCTGAGCCCAGGGTTATCACAGTCCCAGTCTAGCCATCTGGCAGCTTCCAGCAAACATGCAGCACCCCAAAACAGGTGTCTCTCTCCAACTCCTACTCACGAGTTGGTGTGTGAGTAGGAGTTGGAGAGAGACACCTGTTTTGGGGTGCTGCATGTTTGCTGGAAGCTGCCAGATGGCTAGACTGGGACTGTGATAACCCTGGGCTCAGCACCCACCAGCCGAGGATCACGTACTGTGGACAGCCTCCCCCTAGCGCCCTGGAACACCTTTGGATCCTGCACTCGGAGCAGCTGACATGACGTCTCTGGGCTATCTACATGCTTTACGTGCCTGATTTTAATTGAACTATTGTGAGCAGCCATTTGGCCATTTGGTTTTACCATTTACATTAAAATCACGTTTTTTGATACTGCACTTAAATTGGCGCACCTTGTCTTTTTCCTAATCTCAGCTTGTTACCTGTATAAAAGTCACCTGTCCACAGAAGCAACCAATCCAATCAGATTCCAATCTCTCCACCATGGTCAAGACCAAAGAGCTGTCCAAGGATGTCAGGGACAAGATTGTAGACCTACACAAGGCTGAAATGGGCTACAAGACCATCGCCAAGCAGCTTGGTGAGAGGGTGATAACAGTTGGTGCGATTATTCGCAAATGGACGAAACACAAAATTGTCAATGTCCCTCGGTCTGGAGCTCCATGCAAGATCTCACCTGGTGGAGTTTCAATGATCATGAGAACGGTGAGAAATCATCCCAGAACTACACGGGAGAATCTTGTCAATGATCTCATTGTCAATTATCTCAAGGCAGCTGGGACCATAGTCACCAAGAAAACAATTGGCAACACACTATGCCGTAAAGAACTGAAATCTTGCTGTGCCCGCAAGGTCCCCCTGCTCAAGAAAGCACATGTACAGCCCTGTATGAAGTTTGCTAATGAACATCTGAATGATTCAGAGGAGAACTGGGTGAAAGTGTTGTGGTCAGATGAGACAAAAATCAAGCTCTTTAGCATCAACTCAATTCGTTTGGAGGAGGAGGAATGCTGCCTATGACCCCAAGAACACCATCCCCACTGTCAAACATGGAGGACAGGACAACTTCACCACATCAAAAGGTCGATGGACAGGGCCATGTACCATCAAATTTTGGGTGAGAACCTCCTTCCCTTAGCCAGGGCATTGAAAATGGGTCGTGGATGGGTATTCCAGCATGACAATGACCCAAAACACACAGCCAAGGCAACAAAGGAGTGGCTCAAGACCAGTCTCCAGACCTTAATCCCATAGAAAATATGTGGAAGGAGCTGAAGGTTTGAACGTCAGCATCAAAACCTTAATGACTTGGAGAGGACCTGCAAACCTGGTGGCCAACTACAAGAAACGTCTGACCTCAGTGATTGCCAATAAGGGTATTGCCACCAAGTACTAAGTCATGTTCTGCGAAGGGGTCAAATGCTTATTTCACTCATTTAAATGCAAATCAATTTATAATTTATTAGATTGTAAGCTCGTTTGAGCAGGACCCTCTTAATCCTCTTGTATTTTATTGTATTATAACTTTATTGTCTCCCTTTTATATTGTAAAGCGCTTCATAAACTGTTGGCGCTATATAAATCCTGTATAATAATAATAACTTTTTTGAAATGCGTTTTTCTGGATTTTTTTTCTGTTATTCTGTCTCTCACTGTTAAAATGAAGCTACCATTAAAATTATAGACTGATCATTTGTCAGTGGGCAAACGTACAAAATCAGCAGGGGGTCAAATACTTTTTTCCCTCACTGTATGTATTTATGCAGTTCAGTTTAGGTAACTGAAATCAAAACAACAAAAACTTCAGAAATATAAACTTAGGGAAAAAAAACACTGCAATCAAGACACATTTAAAGTAAGACCATGGCTTCTCATTATAGAAATGTGCTACATGTATAAGTGCATCAACACTTACAGTTTTCTCATAGTGCCCCTGCAAAGTCTTTCATATACATGTTGATTTTGCTAGTGAAACCTGCGCAATGCAGATTCCTGTGATAATGAACACTACTGCACTACTCCTGAATTCAGAACAGCTTTGCCACCCTTGTGTAAGCATTGCCTGCTTGCACTACAGTGAAATGAGAAGACTTTTGGGGGGCATTGCTATTAGCATTGTCACTGCTGATTTACAAGTCAGTGGGCCTGTTAATCAGACACACAGGGTCCTACCAACTACTTTCTGGATTGACCACTGCCTCTGTGCTGAAACCCTCCCACTGTGATTTGCGATGTCTGGAAGCACACATGCAAAAAGGCTTGCCTTACTCAAGGAGAGGTAAAGGATTATATAATTTATTTCATGAGGCTTGTGCATCTCATAGTAACTGGAGTAGAGACCTGCTTAGGCTGTCGCACAAGAACCTTTAAATGTACTTTAAAGGTGACTTCCAGGCTGACATTTAAACAGATTTATGTTCTATATTTAGTAAATTCTAAGTGTTCTAAGTGTTCATACATACATATAAATATATATATATATAAATATATATATATATATATCTAGTAGTGGAAAGTACCTGAATCTGTCCTTCATACAGTGCTTTGCATAAATATTCAACCCCACTGAATTGATTTATTTGGTAAATTTAGTTTTTGATTTACATAAAATACTTTGATGGCCCAACATTTGTTTGTTATGATGCAAAACCTAAAACAGGAAATGGTTGATTGGCTAAGTAATCTTTAATAGAGCACCTTTTGCTGCAAATACAGCTGTGAGATTTATGACAACATTTTTGTAGGTCAGTTAAGGTTGGATGGAGACAGTTTGTTAAAAAAAAAAAAAAAAAAAAAAAAGACTTGCCTAAAATAATCAGTTGGACTGAGGTCTGTTCTTTGACTGAGCCCATTTTAACCATTCAGGTTCTTGGTGGTAAACTAAAAAAGTGTAGCTTTGGATGTGTGTTAAGTCTTATGCCATGCCTGAAGATTAAGCTCTTCCCTTAGTCTCTGGTCTTTTGTGGACTAAAATAGGGTTTTCCCCTAGAATTGCCCAGTATGTGGCTCCATCCACCATGCCCTAAATCCTGAACAGTTTCCTAGTCCCTTCCAAGGTTGGTGTACTCAGGGTGAGGATTTCCACTATAATTGCCCAGTATGTGGCTCCTTTCACCATACCCTAAACCTTGATCAGTTTCCTAATCCCTACCAAACTTGGTGTTTTCAAGGTGAGGATTTCCACTAGATTGCATTTTGTTCTCATCAGACCAGATGTCCGTTTCTCCAGGATACCTTTGTCTTCCACATGTCCTTTGGCAAACTCCAAATTTTATTTGACTTTTTTTTAGCAATGGCTTTATTCTCATCTCTCTTCCATAAAGCTCAGCTTCATCCTGCGGGATGTTCCTTCTACATGCAGCTCTTTTAGAGTGACTTTTCTAACTAATGGCCTTTTCACCTGACCACTCAGTTTTTATGGACATGGTCTTCCCATTTTGAATACAAATTTAAAGTTGCTTTGAAATCTACAAAGTGTGATATTTTTTTTTTTCCTGTAAACTATCACTGATTTGTGCTTCTCCGGTACTTTACCATGAGCTAGTTTTGATAGCTCCTATGCTTTCCTAATGCGTTTTTTAAATATATTCTTTAGTAAAACCTGGGGCTTTCCAAAAAATGGTGTATATGTAGTTTTTTAAAGTGGTTGTAAAGGTAGAAGGCTTTTTACCTTAATGCATTGTATGCATTAAGGTAAAAAACCTTCTGTGTGCAGTACCCCCAGCCTCCCCTCTTACCTGAGCCTATTCTCAATCCAGCATTGTGCTTGAGAGCAGTGGCTCTCTCTCCTCACAGGGCAGATTGATAGCAGTGGGAGCCTATGGTTCCTGCTGCTGTAATCAAATCCTGTGATGAGGGAGCAGGGGGTAGGGCTGAGCCACACTGTGTCAATAGATGCTGATAGTGCAGCTTGGGATTGAGTGTATCGAGATTTTTTTCCCTTGCAAAATGTGGAAAAGGGAATTAACACTTAGGCAATGCACTGTATTGTATTCCTCTAATTCCTGTATAGCAAAACTTTGAATGCTAGAGGGAAGAGTAGCTGTGTGAGCTGTTTTGCCTCTATTTGAAGCACGTTGATAATCTAACAGGAGGAGAGAACTGAGTAAGAAAGATGACCTTATTAGAGTAGTGATGTACCTTCATTGTCCAGACAGCAAGCTAGGGACCTAGCCATATTGCTTAATTGCAGTGTAGAAAGGTAAGGTCACAAACCTGGTTAAAATATATGGCAGAAGTGTCTGGATCATAAGGTCAGCTAAACATCATTACATATGGTTTTTCAGTTGTGGGTTGCTTGCCTGGAGTTCATCTTAAATCAATAACATACTGTGCACAAATGCATTAAATGAAATGCACATAATTCCTGTGTATGCTTTTTCATTCTTATTTCTTTTAATGGACCCTGCATTTTACAGTCCAGAAAATATTTCTACAAGGGTTGTGTTTTCCCAACTTTCATCGGCATGCTTGCATCTCAGGTGTGATCTGGTGGAAAGCATTTAGTAGAATGCTAATTGCATATCGCTTATTGTCTTTAACAGCCATGTGTCTGGTTTATTTGGCTCTGGTTCATTTCTTATACTAACATATTTGGCCTTCTGAAAGATGAACACAATTATTGCTGCATAGTTATCTCCTTTCATTTTTAGCACTTCTGTGAAGTTTCTCTAGATATGATCTCTGCATTATTCCCCTGCTCTTCCTCCTATACTGGTGTCAAATGATTCATTACTGGACATAATAAAACTGAGCTAAAGGAGCAAAGTGGGGACGAGATCACTGGAGGAACTTTTTGTTTTCATCTAAACAGTAGAGAAGCCAAAGTTATTAAAGTTTAATGATACACACGCTCTTGTCATTTAAAACATTGCATAGTTCTGGATGCATTGATGGTCCAGCTGTAAAGTATAGGGTTGCACACATTATGGAAAAAACATACTATGTATAAATACCCAAAATATACAATACACACCATGGAAGTGAACTTTTTCAACATATTTGAACAGGAACACATTAGAACTTTATTCAAACAGTGGCTACAAATTAAAGAGATATACTTGAAAAGGAACACAAGAAAATGTGCCTTTTAAACCACTTCACGCCCTTAGGATGTACCTGTATGTCCTCAGGTTGAAGTGGTTATACTGACAGCTTCTTCCATGATTTTAGTATCTAAATTTTCAGCCCACAATGGGCTTTCCTGTAGAAGTGATTTAGAGCTACCCTATCACTTCAACAGGGCATGGAATCAATAGATTTAATGGTGTACTCTGGAAAAAGGAAGTACACCATTGACATCAGAACCTGGTATTGTCCCCTTTCGCAAAAATTAGCTCTTGTAGGCATTTTCTATATCTGCCCACCAATCTCTCACATAGACCCAGTGTAATTTTAAACCACTTCCTCGTGCAAAATTTTCTTCAGTTGCAAGATGTTTCTGGGTCACGTTGCATAATAATTTTAATATCCTGCCACAAAATTTCAAGTTAGGGCAGTCAATAACCCTCTTTTTTGTTCATCTTTTTCAGCCATTTCCTGGTGAATTTGCTAGTGTGCTATGGATCGTTATCATGTTAAAAGAATCATTTACAGTTCAACTTCAACTTTTGGATAAACAGTCTCACATTCTCATCAAGCACACTATGATGCAGAATGTATAGTTGATTCGATTTTGAGCTACCGAGGCCCCAAAGCAACCCCAAATCATAACATTTCCACCACAGTGCTATACAGTTGTTCTGAGCTGAAATACTTTTTTCAGTTTGAGGCTTTTACACACACTGCCAGCTTCTATTGTTTGTATTATTAAGCCGACTGTTGACTTTCCAGTTGAAGTGATTTGGGCACCATTAAAGCTACCCAATAACGTCCACTCCCCCATAAGTTGATGGGGTAGGACAGTATCAGAACCTATGTGATAGCAATAAATTTAAGTAAAACATTTTTTTTTAATTTTAGGTAACACTGTAAATAAAAAAAAAAATATGCTGCCCCAGCTCCCACATACATGCAAATGTACACACGTTTAGGTGCAGGTAAATATTAAAAAGATTGTTACATATCGCCGTGTATGCCGGCATGAGAGCATCAATTCTAGGGTCAAAATTCACAGTTAACTCTAAACTGATAACCTAAAGGCTTTGAAAGTATTGCCTATGGACAATTTTGCCTACTACAGTTTTTCCCTCTTTCACAGGCACATTCAATTTAAAGGCCTGACATATTTAGTATCTATTTACTCAATGCAACCTCCTCTTTTATAATTTAGCAAAAAGATAGGTAATATATTGTGTTTGTGTGCACTAAAACTAACTATAGTGCAAGTACCACCATTTTATTCTCCAGAGTCTCTGCTTCCAGAAAATGTTTTGAGAATTTAACAAATCTTCAGGCCTGAAATGTGGACCTCAACATGTGTACACAAAATGCAAAAAGGGCTCTGGCAGCTAAAAGGGTTAATTGGTGCAATTTTTTTCTGATTTACAGATGCATACACTTTCAAACCCAACTGTTTCAAGAGTTTCCTGAACACTCCAAGATAACATTTTGGGGTTCTTATGCCCCACAATACAATGTTGGGGTTTTTAGAGGCTTCTTTCAGCACCGGTCATCTCTTGGGTTTAATTTATTGGGCCTGCCAAACTAGAAGTTGTCTGAAAAATACACAACTTATAGATTAATTTCTATACAGTTGAACTGCGCCGCTTTAACTGACAATTGCGCGGTCGTTCAACACTGTACCCAAACAAAATTGACATCCTTTTTTTCCCACAAATAAAGCTTTCTTTTGGTGGTATTTGATCACCTCTGCGGTTTTTATTTTTTGTGCTATAAACACAAGAAGAGCGACAATTTTGAAAAAAAACACTATCTTTTCATTTTTGCTATAATAAATATTCCAAATTTTCAAAAAAAAAAAAAAAAACACATTTTTTTCCTCAGCTTAGGCCAATATGTATTCTTCTACATATTTTTGGTAAAAAAAATCGCAATAAGCGTATATTGATTAGTTTGTGCAAAAGTTTTATAGCGTCTACAAAATAGGGGATAGATTTATGCCATTTTTATTATATTTTTTTTGTTACTAGTAATGGCGGTAATCTGCGATTTTTATCAGAACTGCGATATTGCTGTGGACAAATCGGACACTTGACAAATTTTTGGGACCAATGACATTTATACAGCAATCAGTGCTATAAAAATGCACTGATTGATTACTGTATAAATGACACTGGCAGGGAAGGGGTTAACACTAGGGGGCGATCGAGGGGTTAAGTGTGTTCCCTAGGTGTGTTCTAACTGTAGGGGGGATGGGACTGTCTAGGAGGAGAGAGAGATCGGTGTTCATACTTAGTATGAACACACAATCTGTCTCTACTCCCCTGAAAGAACCGGGATTTGTGTGTTTACACACACACGCGCGAGTAATCGCAGGTGCCCAGCGGTCATCACACCCGCTGGGCACTTGCACCGGTTCCGGGGACACGCTTCGGCCGCGTTCGGGCCGGAGGTGAATTAAAGTGCCGACGTACAGCTACGACAGCTCGCACAGGGGAGCCAACCTGCCGCAGTATAACTACGGCAGCTGGACTGGAAGCGCTTCAAATAATTTTGAACCGCTAAATCTAAATCACATAATATTTTTATAATCAGTTGGTGATCTTTTTAAAATTCCTTGCCAGTCTCCTTGGCATCCACAAATTTCTTTTTGAGGGTCTAAGAGCTCAATAGCAAAGAGAACACCAGATCTTAGATGACTGAGGTTTAAAAAAGACAAGTTCCATATGCACTCCCTAAAGAGGTTCTGATAATTGGCACTGAAACCCGAGCACCAAATTCTAATTTCATTGTTTTGGTATGGTGATAAATGTATGGGGTGTACTTACTTTTTCCATATGACAAATATGCATTTTGTTAAGATCATGTACATGAATACAGTGTGGCAGTTTTATGTGTCATTTGTTCAAGTATGTCGCCTTTATCTGTAGGCCCCTATTTGAAATAAGATCTAATGTATATGTTTAAATATGTTTGAAAAAGCAAATGGGTATACCTACTTTTTCACCACTACATACCAACCCATCACCCTCCATCTAGAATTCTAAACTCCTGAATGAGAACACCCCTTAACGTTGTTACTAAAATATCCAGGCTAAAGGTAACTCCAATGCCACCAATGATAGTTTTGTTTCTCTGGCTTTTGGGCTTGCTGCACGTGAAATTAATCAGTTTCATTTTATATTCTTTACAAATTGAATTACACTGAATATAGTAAAATGTTTTTTAAATGTCAGTAATATATTAACAAACATTAACAGAATCAATTGGGTGTGTTATGTGAAAAATGAAAATCTATCTACATTGAAGCTTTTCATTAAGATACCATACTGCACATTGCTCAAATGCATTTCCTGCATTGAGGTGCACTTTGTTAGGCAGTGTAGTGCACCTCAATGTAGAAAAGCATAGTGCACACTGCAATTTTTGCAACACAATGCACTTTAACACACAGAATGCTATTTATACAATGCATTAAAACGCAACTACTGATGTAGGAATTGTTCTTTGTATTTTGTTGGGTAACACAATGGTCATGGCAAAGGACACATTTTAGGACTTGCTGTATATTAACAAAAATATGCAGCTGCATTAATCAAAGACCCCACTCTGTGCTCACAAAGTGATAATGAAGACTGAACACTCAAAATTTCCGCTCACCAAATAAGTATAAAATATATATGAAGCAGCCACATTCAAAAATCCGCCATACTTAAATAAAAACAGTGCAGCGCTCTACAGATCTATTCGTCTCCTGGTGAAGTATAACAAAACCAAAACAGTGTAACAGCAATGAAAACTGCAAAATAAGTAGCAAGTCTTCTTTAAAGTGGTTCCAAACCTAAAACATTTTTTTTACCTTAATGCATTCTCGGCATTCAGGTTAAAAAAAACGTTTATAGACTATGCCCCCCTCCCCCTCTAAACACTTATGTGACTACTGAATCAATCCAGCACCCAGCTGTACTCTTCTATCCTTTTTCCACGGCTATCTTAAAAGCATCATGGGCCCCTGGGCAAAATAATGCAGTGGGGTACCTACGAGGGAGATGGCCACCTTTAGTGTGCAGTGACAAAAAGTTATGTGGCTACATAATGCTAAACGTTGGGCGTGGCTTTTTATTCTGATTAGAAACAACAAATAAACACAAGCAGGGAATTATCCCAAATTAAATTCACCCTTTGTACACACTTTTCTACCTCCTGTGTACACTGACGCTCTTTTCTCCTGTACACATTGCTCCCACTCCTTTTTTTACACTATCCCCCTCCCTGTACACACTGCCCCCCTGTAATGAATTATTTTTTGGAAACTGTCATCATGTTGTCCAGGGAATTGCCAGTCGCACATTTAAATACATATTCAAACAAACTCTAATGCCGCATACACACGATCAGAAATTCGGCCAGCAAAAGACCGATGAGAGCTTTTGGACAGAAAATGCGACCGTGTATATGCTCCATCGGACTTTACCCGCCAGCAAAAGATTGAGAGCAGTTTCTCAGTTTTTCAGTCAGAAAGGTTCCTATCCGAAAATGCGATCGTCTGTACAAATTCCGACGCACAAAATTCCTACGCATGCTCGGAAACAATTCGACGCATGCTCAGAAGCATTGAACTTCATTTTCTCAGCTCATCGTAGTGTTGTACGTCACTGCGTTCTTGACGGTCGAAAGTTCATAGAACTTTTGTGTGACCGTGTGTATACAAGGCAAGCTTGAGCAGAATTCCGTCGGAAAAACAATCCAAGTTTTTTCCGACGGAAAATCCGCTTGTGTGTACGCAGCATTAGGCTTAACCTGTTCATTAGATAACCAGATCTCCAGCTACTGCATTCTATATTCATAGTCCTCATTACCGATGCAAAGGCTGCTGGGGGTGCTTATCCATAGCTATTTATTATTAATGCCTAAAGGTAGGCACCCATATACAGTCCATATATTGTAAGTGCCTTCGCCAACAGTAGGGCAGTGTATGCAACCAAGTTCTTCATACAAAAACTTTAAATAAATTCCTTAATAACCAGCTTGTAAGAATACTGGTGAGTTTTTCACTGTGCAGAGCTGTGGGAAGGGTGCAGCAGGCCCACCAACTGCAGACTGCTTGTTGACAACTAGAGTAGGGGGCGGATACAAGACCAGTCACCCTGTACAAGGAGAGACTGCAGTAGTGACTGATCTTTTTTTCCAGAAGCTCTGCACAGAAGGAACATTTCACCCTGTACAAATTTACACAAAGCACACCGATATTCATGTAAGAATATACTTAAAGTGGAAGTAAACTCTCTCCCATCACTTTAGCACATATAAGTCGACATTAAAAGCACTATTGATCGCTGTACTCAGATGTCACCTTACTTGCTTGGTTTGCTGGTAAACTATCCCGTTATCTGTATGATGTCACCGGCGCATGCGCATCTCTCCCGCGATTCACGGTATACTCTTTGTGCTATTAGTCTATTGAGCAGTGTGCCGTGACTGTCATATCTGCTCCCTGCAGCACTGCGCTCCAATACCGCGAGACAACATTCTCAGCCTCGGGAACTAGGAGGCTTGGCTGAGAAACGATTAAAGATTAAAGCAAGGACTACATGAAAGGGTGGAAGTATTTTCCACTACAGACACGGAAACAACACTTAATATGGCACTGCTTATCTTGAGAGGAACAAATTTCTAAACATCTTCAAATACAGTAAGGAACATGCGATTGGGGCTCAATTATATTGTATAATGTGTTAGAAGAATTGATTATAATGGTCTGATTGAAAAGCAGCATGGGGGGGAGAGAGTTTATTTCCTTTTTTAACTCTTGTATTAAGACAATAATTGCTTATCCCCCAGTTTAACTGTAAGTGTTGAGCTACTTTGGGTTACAAAATTCAGAAACCGCTTGTTTGTGCAAAACGTGATATATTAGTGAAGTCACTGTGGTATTTAAAGTCTGGAGGCAGATGAAGTGGATTTGTTTTTCAGATCCCAGCTGCCATTTTCATATACATTAGAGGTTTAAAGCGGTTATCTATCTGCTAAGGACTGACCATCCAGTTGATGTTTTTTTCCTTCATTTATACATATTTTTCAGTGTGTGTGCATGTCTGCTTTGTCTGTAAAGCTCTAGTCAATGAGAACATGTGAAACTCGTCTGAACATGGGATTTCCAGCTGACAAAACAATAGGAAAGGCTGTCATGTGATGGGAAGGGTTAACCAGATTGTACAATTTATTGCATAATTTAACCTATACAATTTGCAGAAAGATGTATGTGGTCAGCCTTGCTTCTTCACTATATGACACCAGAGGGTTTAAATAAATAAAAAGCCCTTACTTTAGAACTGTGTATGGACTAACCTTTACTTTCACAAAAGGATGTGTTTCTAGTGAGCAGTAGTCAAGGTTGATGCGCTATGCTCTAAAAAGGAGTAAATGCAATGAAGTCAAGTAAGTCCTCGGTCCAGGGTATTTTATGGGGCATGGTTAGTGTTTTAATAGAGCAAAGGGGCCCAATATTTCTATTTCATGATGGTTGAGCTTGGTGAAGGGCCACGTAATACTTTAAGGCCGGGTTCACACCTACGCGAATTGGATGCAGGTTTCCCCACATCCAATTCGCATGACAGGAGAATGTGACTGGCTCTCTATGGAGCCAGTTCACATATCTCTGGGGCGGCTGCGGAGCGCACTGCACAGAAATGCTGTGCATCTTTGGCTCCATTTCAGGGCCGAATTTAGACTAAGATTCGGCCCTGATTCGTCCCTGAAACTGAGAACAGGGACGCACATTGTTCCTGTGCGATCTGCAGCCATGTTAGGTGTGAACTGAGCCTTAAGGTATGTACACATTCTTATTTACTAAATGTACCTATTCACTGAACCAGGCATTAAAATATCTACGACAGTAAGGCCTGTTGTATGAGCACAGCTTTGAACCTTTGTACTTAATCTCTGTGACTAGTCCTCTTCAGTATATAGACCAATGTTTATCTGCCATACAGTTTCACTACAACAGTGAAAGATGCCTCATCTTTATATATCCATGCTTTAAAATGAGTTCATATGTAGTAGTTCAAAAGCATTCTTATATTCTGAAGAACACTTAATGAAAAATAATCACAATGGACTATGCCGAAATTTGAAGAAAATATTGTGTTGGCTCAGGACGTTCATATGGAGATTTTTCTGTGGAAGTGATGAATCTCCTCTCCTTTTTATCTCCTCTCTAATACATGCTAAAGACAAACATGTATTATTTGTATGTGGATTCTGGGTAAGGGACAATCTGCAAAAAAAAAGAAAAAAAAAAAACACAATTGATTCACTGTGCGCCTGTGATGTCAGCGTGTGTTGTTAACACCAGCCCTGTGTGTTCTGTTGGATTTCACAAGAGTACAAATATTAATTCTGGGTTTGGCCTTCTATCTTCTCAGATGGTTCTGGCCTCACTCTGTTCGGTTTTAGTTGTCAACCAAATGCAGTTCAAAGAAAAACAAATATATCTATATAATTATCTGCTCTTGTGTGTTTTTTTTTTTCGATTTACAAAAAGCTTTCTATGAAATCTGAACATTTTTGTAATATAACCACTAAAACCAAAAAAAAAAAAAAAATCGCCATGTATTTCATTGAAATATTTAATATATTTAAGTATGAATAAAAGTTTAAATATTTGTAACAATGATAGCTCATGCCTTATTTAAAAAACAAATAAAACCTTTATTCAAATCTAATATGGTGAACTGGGAACAGAAAGGAGTTTAAATAAAAATGTATCTGGAAAAAAATGATATCCAGACGTGAAAAGATCTATTTATCCTCTTGTTGAAAATAGACTTTTTGCACTGGATAAAAGCACACTACTATTCATTGGTTCCAGATTAATTTATAATTAGAAAATGGCATTCCAGTTTTTTTTCTTTTAATAGCCTTTATCTTTTGAATTTACTGCAAGGATTCACAAGGATGTACCTCTACGTCGTGCTGCTCCCACCGCTCATGTGTGATAGCTAGGGTGCACAGCGGCGTACAGGGCCAATGAAACTGGCCTTGTACAATGTGATTACTGTGACCAATTTTTGTATTGAAAAGCAATTTGTACTCAAAGTCTGCATGATTTCAGCAGTCCCTTTTGTTGTCTATCGGGATGTGGTAGGTGCACGAAACCAGCTGCTGCTCCCAACTTGACATCCTTGCAGGTACACAGCCTGAATACAGAGTTCAGGGACACGCACACCCATACCCCCACCCTCACACAGAGCAGCATAAATATTTGCCAGCACACCATGGATCTTTAGACAATGTATGAATTTTTTTTACTGAAGAGAGTTCACAGCAAGAAAGTGCAACTTTTGGCGCTGCGCAGGACCCCTTCGCCTCCCCTCACATAGGGTACACCATTGATATGCCCGGTGTGAACAGGGCCTAATAATACAGTCAGTCACCACTAAACTAGTCATGTGTAGCCAGAAACAGTGTTCCTGATTGCCATTACACCGCTGTTACCAGACCAATGTTAAGCCATCAGCAGTGTTCTTGATGACCGCCACACAAGTATGTCAGTGCAGCCGCTGCATCTTAATAGACATTAATTGGACCACATACATGGGGATGCACAGAACACCTTTGCATCCTTGTACTGGTAAACATGGTATTTGGGTAAGCATTGATACACCTAGTATGAACAAGGCCGAATAGTACAGCCAGTCAGTGTTCCCAATTTCCTCCACCCCAGGCCCAGTGTCACCAAAGCAATGTAAGCCAGCAACAGTGTGCCCAATCGCTGACACACCAGACCACTGCAGCCAGCAACAGTGTTCCTGTTTGTTGCCACACCAGCGTCACCAGACCAGTTTAAGCCAGCCATACTGTTCCTGATCACGACCACACAAGTCGCAGTATCACCAGACCAGTCCATGCCAGCAACTGTGTTCCTGATTGCCCCCACTCAAGTCCCAGTGTCACCAGGCCAATGTAAGGCAGCAACCATGTTCCTTATTGCTACCACACTAGTGTCACCACATCAGTGCAGCCAGTCAGTGTCCCTGATCACCACCACACTAGTTCCAGTGTCACCATAAGGCCTTGTTTACACAGGGTGTATCGATGCGTGTACCTTGTGTGTAGGTGCGGGTGCCTGTCCCCGAACTCGCACTGCGTTCAGGGCCATGTACCTGCACAGATGTCAAATTGGGAGCAGCGGCTGTGACCCAATAGACATCAATGGGACTGCTTGCACAGGAATGTACGAAACAGCTGTGCATACCCATGCAGTTAGACATGGCCCTTGCACAGGGTACACAGTGATATCCGCATGTGAGGAGTAATAATACAGTCAGTGTCCCCAGTCACTACAAAACTAGTCAGTGTAGCCAGAAATGGTGTTCCTGATCGCCACCAGACCAGTGCAGCGAACATTGTTCATGATTATCGTTAAATCAGTGCCAGTGTTCCCATGATAGTGCAGTCAGCAACATTGTTCTTGATCATTGCCACACCAGCGCCAATGTTACCAGACCAGTGCAGCCATCAGCAATGTTCCTGATTACAAGCAACACAAGTGCCAATGTCACCATAGCTAGTGCAGCCAGCAGCAGTGCAGCATTGCCTCTGCCTGCACTGACCCTGGCCTATTGACCACATTTTTACCTGTTGTCTGGACCAATCCTTTGCCTGTTTGCTGACCTTATCTCTTCATGCTGCCTGCATTGACCAATCTGCATATCTCACAGTCTTAATTCCTGCAAGACACCAGTCCCAGCGATTTCCTGTGGACAACTGCACTGAAACCACAGAAACTCTTTAGTTCAACCTACTGGCCAGGAAACTGGCACACCTGGGGGCAACCACATACAAGTAGGCTGGCCTTGCTTGGCTTATAGCAGTGGTAGGCAACCTACAGCCCTCCAGCTTTTGCAGAACTACAAGTCCCATCATGCCTCTGGGAGTAATTGTAACTACCAGTCTTGCAATGCCTCACGGAAAATTTAGTTCCACAACAGCTGGAGGGCCAAAGGTTGCCTACCCCTGGCTTATAGGAATGAGGACTGCTTTAGGTAATGCTACACCAAGTTATATTCCCTGACCACTATAATGGTGACCTTTACACTATAATGTTGATTTTTGTGATACGCAAGATACAATGTCCAGTACATAATCAGTCCACACATTAAAAAAGTCTCATACGTGATATCCCCATACTTGGGCAAATGGCTGGTGCCACTTTTTAGTGAAAGTAGAGCTATAGGCAACACTTTTTTTGGATAGGGCAACGGAGGGTTATAACTCCTTTCAGATTTTTTTTTTCATCGTCTGTGTCCCATTATGAGGATTTCCCTTGACCCATAGCCAAACAGAAAGTAAAATGAAATCCCTGCAAATTAAGGAAATTCCTTGGGAACCCCCAGGTCACCAGAACTAGTGTCCCCATTGGAAGATTTCCCCCTATTACTTTTTTTGGGGGGACAACCCAAAATTTGGGATTTTTTTTTGCTTTCACTTTTGATGATGATGTTAAACAGGACAAATAGAGGGTGAATCTCCTTAACGGGGGCACAGACAGCAATAAAAACTGACAAACGTTCTATTTTTTCCTCCACTCTATCCAAAACTAAAAAAACAGAAAATTGTATCATGCTTGCCGTAATTTTTCTTTCCTGGTGCCTAATTATGACAGCATACCTGTGATAAGCTCCGCCTTGGACTCCTCCCCTTAGGACAGTGAATATTATAAAAAGAAAAGGTAAAGCCCCCCATCATTTTCTTTAACCTATAATACAGAGGGTGGGAATGTATGCTGCCATGCATAGGTACCACAACGGTCCTTACCTAGGAAATCATTATATAGTCAGGTTGAAAAAAGACACAAGTCCATCTAGTTCAAGGGTGTCCAAACGTTTTTTTAAAAGAGGGCCAGATTTGATGAAGTGAACATGCGTGAGGGACGACCATTTTGCCTGACATTCTTTGAACTATTAAAATTCGGTCTAAGTGTGTTAGTCCAAGCACTAATACACTGCCCAAAAAGAATTATCTTGCCTTTCTGGCTGTGCGTGATGAAGAGATGAGCTTGGGCGTGTTATTTGGATATACCGTATTTATCGGCTATAACACGCACCTTAACTTTAAAGGAAACTTTAAAGTTTCAGGAAAAAATCTTAAATTTTAAATAAAGAACTGTGAAGCAAAATAAGGGGCAGTGCCCATCAATTCAGCCTAATCAGTGCCCATCTGCAGCCCCACCACTGCCATGAATGCAGAACCCCGTTGCCATGAATGCAGCACCCCCATTGCCATGAATGCAGACTCACCATTGCCATTAGTGCAGCCTGATTCATGCCCATCTGCAGCCTTGGAGGAGACAGGGAGGGGGCAGGATGAGCGCCAACAGATTACATACAGGAGAAACTCCTGTTTCTCGGCAGCCTCTTTAAAACAAAGTCCTGCCTCCTGTGATGGACAGAACAGTCGTCCAATGGCAGTGCAGGAGATGGGACTTCCTTCCTGATCCCCTGAGAGGCAATCAGATATTCCCTGGATCAACTTTTACCTATAAATGTTAGTACCCAGTTATATTCTGTACATTTAGGAAATAATACAGGCCTTTTTTAAAGCAATCTACTGAGCTGGGCAGAACCAGCTCTTGAGGAAGTCTATCCTTTACTGTGAAGAAACCTTTTCAAATTTGGAGATTCATTTTTTTTCCCTCCTAGATGTAAAGAGTGCCCCCTTGTCGTCTGTGATGACCTTCAAGTCAATAACTCAACACCAAGTTCACTATATGGACCCATTATCTATTTGTACATGTTGATCATATCCCCCATTATTCTCCTCTTCTCAAGAGAGAATACATTCAGTTCCTCTAATCTTTCCTCATAGCTGAGCTCCTCCATGCCTCTTATCAGTTTGGTTGCCCTTCTCTGCACTTTCTCCAGTTCCCCGATATCCTTTTTGAGAACTGATGCCGAAAACTGAACTGCATATTCCAGATGAGGTCTTACTAATGATTTGTACAGGGGTAAGATGATATCTCTCTCTGGAGTCCATACCTCTCTTAATACAATAAAGGACTTTGCTCACTTTGGAAATTGCAGCTTGGCATTGCATGCTATTAAGCTTATGGTGAGGGTCTTGAATTGTTGGTTATTGACACATAACCATAGGGCAGAGAGAGTGGCTGGAAGGAGAGAAGAAAAACAGGGTTTACCTAGGTTGCCAATGAAAAAAGAAAAGGTTATCATCCCAAGGACTCGCCACAGAGGGAAAGGATGTGGCTTCCAGGAGCTCCCAGAACAGGTAAACCACCTCCATATAGCAGGCTGCCATACTGAAACTTCTGGGCATTTATATAGGGAAAATGAAGGTGGGTTTCAGTAACAAATCTTGGCCAATAACAATGCCAGCCAGTCCATCTTCTCTCCTCGGCCGTGGCATCTCCACTGAATTGCGGATGCCAGCGATGCACACCGAGCGCGGTTCACCCACCATACAACCCAAAAGTAGCGTCATGTTGGAGAGCCGGATGACCAAAGCAGGCTGGAAGAATGGAAACAGAGGAAGGAAATAAAGGGAAAGAAGGAGCAAGGAGAGGAAAAAAAAGGGAGTAAATACAAAGGAAAATAAAAAGGTAGCTGTTCTTCTTGTTTGAGGGTTAGCGAATGCCCTTTTTAAAATGCAGAATCCAAATGCTCCTAGTTGGGAGACAGCTGTCACCCCAAAATTCCCACAGAATGGACTCCTTACCTTATTAGCACGTTTAGCAGCCGAAGGATGAGGACTGCGCCTGAGAGAGGCTGAAGGCAGAGGTAAGGAGATACATCTGTTCACAGATCATAAAGTATGAGGGAAAAAAAGGAGAATGATGGGGCTTCACCTTTTCTTTTTATAATATTCACAGTCCTAAGGGGAGGAGTCCGAGGCGGAGCTTATCACAGGTACCAGGAGGCACCAGGAAAAAAAATTTGCATTGAATTATTCTTTATTTTTATTTATTTATATATATATATATATATATATATATATATATATATATATATATAGGGCACCTGCCTTAGAAAATGGGTGTAATATATATACTGCATATGTATAGAGAGAGGGGGGAGTTTTATAGATAATTCTAAAAGATAACCTGTTTGAGCCTGCAAGAGATTCAAAACTCATCATGACAATATTCTTAAACACACTTTTTAAAACCAAAAGCCTGAATGTCTTAGGATGCCAAACATAAGCCCAAAGCTAAAGCAATTGAAGATCTATGGCAAGAGTTAAAGGGTAACTCCACTTTCATGGGAAAAAAAAATTGCAAATAAAAAAAATAAAATAAAATAGCATATACAATTGCGAAACAAATCATATTGTAATTGAATTTTCTGCAAAGTGCAATGTAATATGGCTACCTGGAGGTGTTCTGTACGCAGAATGTGTATTGAACACACCCCAGAAACATCATTACCTGCTTGTATGATTGGCTCACTGGTTTTACCAGAAGTCTAGACTAAGATACAAGTCAAATTTTGGGCATCTCCTGCAACAAAAATGTAATTTTTGGTAAGATACTCCCAATAGGAAATAATGTCTAAAGAGATGCACACCCTGCAATTTTCCTCATTAGAGCCCTGATTCTGCAGCAGCTGATTGATAGTTATGAAACCACTCCCATTTAGACTGATTTCTTCAGGATAACAAAAGGTAGGAATCTGCAACAGCGTTTGTTAAAATCCTTACAATGTACATAGATCACCCAGAGGGGAATGTTTTTTTCTCAACAAAAGTGGAGTTACCCTTTAAACATTTTTGTTCAATCGTGGTCCCCATTCAGGATGTATTTTTTCCAGGGGAAAATTTTAAGTATCAAGGTGTGCAAAGCTGGTAGAGACTTATCCACTAAAAACCCACAGCTGTAATTTGAGCCAATGCTAGTTCAAGCAAGTATGAAATAAAGAGGGTCAATACTTATGCAATAAACATGTCTTCGTGTTTTCTTTAGGTAGCTTTTCTATCATGTACAGCTAAAAAAACACAATTGTTTTTCTGTGTGACAGAAGCTTTCCTTACAAATATGAGCTGCATTTAAAATGGACTATATACCCGATGTGCGGCGCTAAAAAATATACACTGTACTAAAACTCTAAAAGTGACAATATATAATAAATAGATTGCATGAAGACACCATTTGTTTCACTTTTTTCTTTGATATGTTTATGGACTTTTTCTTGCTTATCAATATTGAGGGCTGTGTATATACACACTAAGCACTTGCACTTCATTCATCTATTATTGAGAACTTGCACTATAATTGGGGATATTTTATTTAATATCGTATTATCTATTTATTATATATTGTCACACATTGTATATTTTTTAGCGCCGCACATTGAGTATATATGTTCATATTGTCACATTTTGAGAAAGTGGTGAGTGCTGGCAGTTATCTCCTAGTATATGTTATTATTTTTTTTCTTTGGGTTTTTTGAGGATTTATTTAATCTTTTTTTTGTTTTTTGAGTTTCTAGTTTTTGGCAGCGCACAAGGTTTATACATATATATGCATTTAAAATGGACCCCAATAAAATCAAAGTCTCTGAGCACATTACTGCCAGTAATAGAAAACTCCATCTGACTCCTTGTTTACCCACCCTGTTTAACATTGGTAAGCATTACACATTTCCATCACAGTGCTGGATAATGTTAACTTACACTGCCTCCTAGTGACTGAACTATACACCGAAATAAAAAAAAAAAAAGCTTCACATACACAATTGTATTAGGTGCTCTGCGTGGCGGATAAAGAAATCTGGAACAAAATATGCCACTGTGCCATAGCATATATTGTGTTCATTGCCAGGAAAAATATATCCCAGCACATTAACCAACAGAATTTTTTTATATCCTATATGATGGCCATAAAAAGTAGAGCAATTCTGTCTGATAGAGTTCTATATGTGGATTTTAGAATTTTAACACTTTTTCTGCAGTTTACAATTGTAGAATGTGTTCTGACTATGGTGCCTTGATTTAAATGAAGGATCTTTAATCTTAAATGAGGGCTTGTTATATTTACAAATAAGGCTTTACATAGAGGATAAATGTTAACTTAAAAGGAGATAAAAGAATCTTCGGGTCTACTCCTGTTTACTCATTCTTGTCATCACACACACATACGGTGCATCCGGAAAGTATTCACAGTGCTTCACTTTTTTCAAACAATACCCCATAATGACAACTTGAAAGAAGTTTATTTGAAATCTTTGCAAATTTATTAAAAATAAAAAAAAAATCACATTTACATAAGTATTCACAGCCTTTGCCATGACACTCAAAATTGATCTCCGGTGCATCCTGTTTCCACTGATCACCCTTGAGATGTTTCTACAACTTGATTGGAGTACACCTGTGGTAAACTCAGTTGATTGGACATAATTTGAAAAGGCACACATCTGTCTATATAAGGCCCCGCAGTTAACAGTGAATGTCAGAGCACAAACCAAGCCATGAAGTCCAAGGTATTGTCTGCAGACCTCCCAAGACAGGATTGTATCGAAGCACAGATCAGGGGAAGTGTACACAAAAATTTCTGCAGCATTGAAGGTCCCAATAAGCACAGTGACCTCCATCATCCATAAATGGAAGGAGTTTGGAACCACCAGGACTCTTCTTAGAGCGGGCTGCCCGGCCAAACTGAGCAACCGGGGGAGAAGGGCCCTAGTCAGGGAGATGACCAAGAACCCGATGGTCACTCTGACAGAGCTCCAGCATTTCTCTGTGGAGAGAGGAGAACCTTCCAGAAGAACAACTATCTCTGCAGCACTCCACCAATCAGGTCTGTATGATAGAGTGGCCAGACGGAAGCCAATCCTCAGTAAAAGGCACATGACAGCCTGCCTGGAGTCTGCCAAAAGGCACCTGAAGGACTCTCAGACCATGAGAAACAAAATTCTCTGGTCTGATGAAACAAAGATTGAACTCTTTGGCGTGAATGGAAGCCTCATGTCTGGAGGAAACCAGGTACCGCTCATCACCTGACCAATCTTATCCCTACAGTGAAGCATGGTGGTGGCAGCATCATGCTGTGGGGATGTTTTTAAGCAGGAGGAACTGAAAGACTAGTCAGGATCGAGGCAAAGATGAATGCAGCAAGTACAGAGGCACCCCTGATGAAAACCTGCTCTGGACTTCAGACTTGGGCGAAGGTTCATATTTCAACAGAACAACGACTCAAAGCACACAGCCAATATAATAAAGGAATGGCTATGGGAAAACTCTGTGAATGTCCTTGAGTGGCCCAGCCAGAGCCCAGACTTGAACCCAATTGAACATCTCTGGAGAGATCTGAAAATGGCTGTGCACCGATGCTCCCCATCTGTCCTGATAGAGCTTGAGAGGTCTTGTAAAGAAGAATGGGAGAAACTGCCCAAAAATATGTATGCCAAGCTTGTAGCATCATACTCAAAACGACTTGAGGCTGTAATTGGCACCAAAGGTGCTTCAAAAAAGTATTGAGCAAAGGCTGTTAATACTTGTGTACAGGTGTGTTTTTTTTTAATAAATTTTTCAAAGTTTTCAAACAAACTTCTTTCACATTGTGATTATGGGGTATTGTTTGTAGGTCTTTGAGGAAAATAATGAATTTAATCCATTTTGGAATAAGGCGGTAACATAACAAAATGTGGAAAAAGTGAAGCGCTGTGAATACTTTCTGGATGCACTGTACACAAGGTCTCTGTCTGATCTTGAGAAACTTTAAGCAGGAAGGTTCCAGCAAATCACATATATACACTCACCGGCCACTTTATTAGGTACACCTGTTCAATTGCCTGGTAACACAAATTTCTAATCAGCCAATCAATGGCAGCAACTCAGTGCATTTATTTATTTACGCATTGCATTTAGATGTGGTGAAGATGACTTGCTGAAGTTCAAACCGAGCATCAAAATGGGAAAGAAAGGGGATTTAAGTGATTTTCAACATAGCATGGTTGTTGGTGCCAGACAGGCTGGTCTGAGTATTTCGAAAACTGCTGTAGGACAACCATTAACTGGTAACTGAAATGGAACACATCAAGCACTCCACTGCCTGAGCTAAATAATTCTTTAACTACAGCACCAATAGAGAAGGTGCTGTTCTGTAATATACAAAACCTATGTGCTCAAAGGAGCTGTGTGCCTCATTATCCATCAGCTCTGCAAACACAACATTGCGGGATGGTTTTGGAAGTATAAAAACCTACAATAGAAAACAGAATGTAGTAAATACTGTGCCACATCTCTCACAGAAGAGGTCCACGGAACTCTCTGACAGAAATGTACGACCTGGAGGAAGAGAGTGCAAATACCAACTTGCATTCAGAACTTTGGACGGGAAAAACAAAAAGGAAATCAAAGAGAAAATTTTCATGTACAACCATTTCTAGGGTTTACAGAGAATGGTCCAAAAAAGAGAAAATATCCAGTGAGCAGCAGTTGTGTGCATGAAAATGCTTTGTTGATGTCAGAGGAGAATGGGCAGACTGGTTTGTTATGATACAGTAGAAAGGCAACAATAACTCTAATAACCACTCGTTACAACTAAGGTATGCAGAATACCATCTCTGACCGCACAACACATCGGACCTTGAAGCAGGTGGGCTACAGAAGCAGACCACTCCTGTCAGCTAAGAACAGGAAATTGAGGCTACAATTCACACAGGCTCACCAAAATTGGACAAAAGAAGATTGGAAAACATTGCCTGGTCTGATGAGTCTCGATTTCAGCTGCGATATTCTGATAGTAGGGTCAGAATTTGTCATAAACAACATAAAAGCATGGATCCATCCTGCCTTGTTTCAACGGTTGAGGCTGGTGGTGGTGGTGTAATGGAGTGGAGGATATTTTCTTGCCACACTGTGGGCCCCTTGGCACCAATTGAGCATCGTTTAACCACTTACCGACCGCCGCACGACGATGTACGTCCAAACTTTGAACGGGGATATCGTTACGGCAGCAGCTAGCTGCCATAACCCCGGTATCCCCGTTTACGTGCGGCGGCCGGCATTCAGATAAAAGTGGTCCCTGCGGCGGATTCGCCGTGAGATCACTTTTATCGGTGGCAGGAGAGGGGCTCCCCTCCCTCCGCGATCCAGTGCCCTCCGCCGCTTACCGGAGCCGTCGGTAGTGGCAGAGGTGATCGCGTCTGTCTCCGTCCTGTGCCTGGAGACGAGTGAGGCTAAGATGGGGCCCACTCGTCTCCATGACACTGCTGGGCAGAAGCGATGTCAAAACGTCACTTCCGTCCACGCCTCTTAAAGGCACATTTTTTCAAATGTCATTTTTTTAAATGACTTTTTTTTTTTTTTTAATTGCATTTTAGTGTAAATATGAGATCTGAGGTCTTTTTGATCCCACATCTCATATTTAAGAGGTCCTGTCATGCTTTTTTCTATTACAAGGGATGTTTATATTTCTTGTAATAGGAATACAAGTGACACAATTTTTTTTTTTTTTTAAAACAGTGTAAAAATAAACCCCCCCCCCCGTCCCGACAAGCTCGCGCGCAGAAGCGAACGCATATGCGAGTAGCGCCCGCATATGAAAACGGTGGTCAAACCACACATGTGAGGTATCGCCGTGACCGGTAGAGCGAGAGCAATAATTCTAGCCCTAGACCACCTCTGTACCGCAAAATATGCAACCTCTAGAATTTTTTAAACGTCGCCTATGGAGATTTTTGAGGGTAAAAGTTTGACGCCATTCCGCAAGCGGGTGCAATTTTCAAGCGTGACATGTTGGGTATCAATTTACTTGGCGTAACATTATATTTCACAATATAAAAAAAATTGGGCTAACTTTACTGTTGTCTTATTTTTTTATTCAAAAAAGTGAATTTTTTCCAAAAAAAGTGTGTTTTTAAGACCGCTGCGCAAATACGGTGCAAAAATAAAGTATTGCAACGACCGCCATTTTATTCTCTAGGGTGTTAGAAGAAAAAGCATATATAATGTTTGGGGGTTCTAAGTAATTTTCTAGCAAAAAAAACTGTTTTAAACATGTAAACACCTAAAATACAAAACGAGGCTGGTCCTTAAGTGGTTAAATGCCACAGCCTACCTGAGTATTGTTGCTGACCATGTCCATCCCTTTTATGACTGCAGTGTACCCATCTTCTGATAGCTCCTTCCAGCAGGATAATGTACCTCGTCACAAAGCTCAAATCATCTCACTACTGGTTTCTTGAACATAACAATGAGATCACTGTACTCCAATGGCCTCCACAGTCACCAGATCTCAATCCAATAGAGCACCTTTGGGATGTGGTGGAACGGGAGATTCACCTCATGGATGTGCAACCGACAAATCTGCAGCAACTGCGTGATGCTATCATGTCACACTGTATTTGCATAGCGGCCTTTCAAACACAATTTTTGGGGAAAAAAAACACTTTTCATAAATTAAAAAAAAAACAGTAAAGTTAGCCCAATTTTTTTGTATACTGTGAAAGATGATTTTAAGCTGAGTAAATAGATACCCAACATGTAACGCTTTGAAATTGTGCACACTCGTGGAATGGCGACAAACTACGGTACTTAAAAATCTCCATAGGCGACGCTTTAAAAAAATTTAACGGTTACCAGTTTAGAGTTACAGAGGAGGTCTTCTGCTAGAATTATTGCTCTCACTCTGACGATCATGGCGATAACTCACATGTGTGATTTGAACACGGTTTACATTTGCGGGTGCAAATTACTTCAGCTCCAGAAGGCACTGCATTATTTTAACTGACAATTGCGCTGTTGTACCCAAATAAAATGTATGTCCTTTTTTTCCCACAAATAGAGCTTTCTTTTGGTGGTATTTGATCACTTCTGTGTTTTTTTATTTTTTATAAACAAAAAAAGACAGACAATTAAAAAAAAAAAAAATCTAAGTCCTTCATCAATTTAGGCAAAAATGTATTCTGCTACATTCCGATCCCATCCCCCACCACCCCCTATGGGGATGAGATCTGTGGGGCGTGGTGGGATAAGTAAGAGGCAGAGGTGATGGTGGTGGAGGATGAGATCAGTTGCACTGGCAATTAGCCACTTACTTAGTTGATTCCCCCTTAGTATTCATGTGCCTCCAGGGATTCCTCTGTGTCATGGGGTTATGTAAAACACCATATATGACAGTGCAAAACCTTTGAAGTGAACAGAAAATCCAATCAAAATATTATTTAATGGGGGCTTACCAGACCACCAGTGATCTTCCTTACTCAGGAAGATCATTCATCGCTTATTGGGATTTCTGATCCTCAGATGGAAATCCAGAAATGTTCCCCCGACAGCCTCCCTGTGTTCCCCTTACGGTGACAAGATGATCCAGCTCACCGTCTTGGATGGATGAATCCTCAGAATTAAAATGGGTAAAAAACAGGGAGACTCCTCATGATGTAGTGAGGTCTCAACTGTTTTATTTTAAAATCGGTGCACTTACATATAAAACAAAGATGCTGCTGGCTGTAAATCTCTCCACTATAGCCAGTGCTATCCTTCAAACAGTGATTAATTCAAAAAGCATCTGTGCAGCAGCGTGTGCGCATCGTCTCTACGATCGTTTTGTTATATGTAACGTCATCAGGGGTATCATAAACCTCTGCCAACTAAGGCTGCTCTGGTGTCTTCTAGATAGTCCACAGTCAAAAGAGAAGAGTATAGATTATCATTATTTTTATTTAGTGACAGATCTGATCATAGCATGAGGGCAAAGCTTATATGCAAGCAGACAGCATCCAAAGTGGTACAATTCTGTGTGCAATGTGAACCCCCCCCCCCCCTTTTTTTTTTTTTTTTTTTTTTTTGGATAAATGTTAATTAAAAAGCTTAAAAATTCAGTTGAACTATTTTCAGTAATACAAGTGTTCAAGCGATTGTATGTGAACATGACCGCGATAAAGCTAGTGCAGTGTAAGAAGGACATTGTTAATTCTTATGTGCAGTAAACCATGGCGGCCTATATGAATTCACCTTGAACTGGGCTGACTTCAGTGGAGTAAATTCTAACTGGTTATCCACGGAGATAAATGAATCTATATATGAACACAGATCATTAAACTGTCCTGATTTGCGAACTCAACCACATGGTAACCACAATGTTGTATGCATCTCCACACCGAACAAATATAGGAAAGCAAATTCGGCAAATATCCGGCATTAAATCAGACACTTCAAACTGAATTTGTGTACAAATTTAACCATGCTTTTAATGTACTCAGGGGCCAAAACAAAGAATGAATATTGTGCAAGTATAACTGGTAAACATTGATGAGATAAGGCTGATTGTAACAAATGGCACTATAGTTATATTGTTATATATCAAAATAAATGTTATTAACTGGTGTCCTCTAAGCTTCATGGTAGGTGTTAAAATAAACGGAATTCTTTGTTAGTCACCGCCATTTGATCCACAAACCTGAAAAATATAAATGATGCTGGGTGGTTAGTACCAAAGGTTAGACATAACTAATAAAAAATATTGGAAATGTGAATGTTCTGCACACTACTGCACTTTTTTTTTTTTTATTTTACAGCATACATTAAAAAAATGATAAGAGTTCATACCTTCAATGTGGATATCCTACAAAATTTAGATTTTTTTTTTATAGGTTATTCCCATAGACCCGAGTACACATTGCTGCACCCAAAAGTGTTGCATATAGTATTTTTTTTTCAATGCACTGCACTTCCCACCTTGAATTATGTACTCCAAATAACACCTTCCTCGTGGGCATAAAATGTATTTTCTTTTCCTCCCAATTCTTCTCACAGTGGCCATTTTCACTAAGGGCAGATTAATCATTTTCCCTTTACTCCCTGAACTCTGCCTAGAACTCTAGGTCTGCCTCCTGGAACATGTGACAAGAACTTCCAGGGATGTAGCTGTGAGGGTAGGGTTACATCACCACTATTTCCTGACGCCAACATGGCAGCATGCATATGGTAGTATGATGCTGCCACTGACTGGCGCAAGAAAAAGAAAATTACAACAAGTATTTGATACAATTTTATGTTTTACTGGTGCCAACATGGCCGCATACTACCACATATATGTTGCCATGGATTGGCACCAGGAAAGGAAAATTACGGTACAATACAATTTTTAATTTATTAAGTAAAAGCAAAAATGTTTGTTTCACAATGAATGTCTTATCAGCATACAGAACTGTATGTTGCTATGATTTTTAGTGAAAGGGGGAAGGTTTCGCTTTAAGGGAATTCGCTCCTCCCACCAGATGAACTGAAGAAGCCACATGAATGAGTCTTATAATGTTTTCATAGTCATCAAATCCAGTTGTGTTTGCTTTACTACACACTAGATACTGTGGTAGGAGACATTAGTACTTGCAGAATATCTGCCAGTACACCAATGGCGATTGCAGAATCCCTGCCAAGACTTCCGGAACTTCCTAAAAGGGTATTAACCTTTTCACTGCCAGAGCACATATGGTTAAAAATTATTTTAGATGTGAAGATTACGTAAAACCCCCAAACATTATATATATTTCAGACACCCTAGAGAATAAAGTAGTGGTAGTGTAAGTCTTTTTATGTCACATAATTTTAACACAACGGTTTAGGAAGCGCAAAATTTCAGTAAAAATTACACTAAAGTTAATTTTAAGCCACACAACTGCAATAAAGTACCCAATTTTTTTGTAAAATATAAAAGAGGAGGTTGCACCAAGCCTTAAAATTGCATGCATACATGAAACTGTGACAAATTTTAGTGCCTTATATTTTCCAAATGCGATTTTTTAAAAGCCCCTACAGGTCGTAGAGTTACCCAGGAGCAATCTGTAACGTGTAGCACAATCAATGTTTTCATGTGTAGGTGCCCCCTAATGTGCATTTATGTTCATACATGTAAGTATGGTAGGGGTGGAGAGGCTCAAAATGTCTTTGGAAAAGGGATTTTAAGTGCTTGGGTGTAACTCTTTATACCTTTTTTTTACTATGTGATGATTTTTTGTGACAGATCCTCTTTCATGAGACACCGAGGGTCTCACCTGTCCTCCAATGAATCTAATGCAGTGCAGATTGCTCTGCACTAGATTCTTCCCCAGTCATATAGGCTGGAGAAAGTGACATGAGTACCTGGAACCTGGTGACGTTTTACACCACACTACTGGGAAAGCAAGAAGAAGGGGAGGGGGGTGGATAGGATGTCCCCTAAAGTGACATGTGACTCACAATTTACAAATGAGAATATAACTGACATGTGCTAAAATATAATAAATGGTATAGCACTAAATTGACAAATAGCACTGAACACCCTGTGACAAGTGAAGTGATATGATGTAGCTAGTGAAGCTACAAAAGAAAAAAAAAAGTTTCCAAAATATAAAAATCCCATGAGTAAGTCCTTGTGACGAAACATGTCGGGGGCATGGCTGTACGGCAATCAACATCATTGAGGCAGGACGTTGCTTGACACACCAGCAAGTTGATGAGCAGGTTTAGATCCAGGACCAAGGGAGGGGTGAGATTCAACCTTATGCCTGCACACCCTGGGTCCACCGTGGCCGTTTTATGCGCTGCTCTGGAGGCTTTGAAAGGCTTACCTTAGTCACTTTTGCTGTCTTTTAACTTGTACCATATCATATAAGACGCACGGCTGGAGTTCGAATGCTTGCTCTAAAACCCTGTCCATGTGGTTTAAATGCGCTTTAGCCTAACATGAGAATGTAGGCATTGGAATTTGGTGAGTGCATTTTTTTAGGGGAGTGGAATCACAGACACATTGGTGTGGTGAATGGATTAAGAGATCTTCACATCGACTATAGATCCTCTTCAATGTTTTATGGATTTTATTTTTTTATATTTTGGAAAAAAAATTTTTTTTTGTTGTTTTTTTGTGGCTTCACTAGCTACATCATATCACTTCACTTGTCACAGGGTGTTTAGTGCTATTTGTCAATTTAGTGCTATACCATTTATTATATTTTAGCACATGTCAGTTATATTCTCATTTGTAAATTGTGAGTCACATGTCACTTTAGGGGAGTTAATACTCCTTGTGCACAAACATTTAGCGCCACTATTTTGACTTTGTGTCATTATCCCAGATTGACCAGTAGTTAAAATTCAGCTTTTATATTTGATCCTTTTAACCTCCCTGGCGGTATGATTATTTCAGATTTTAGGTGCTGAAAGCGGTACCATTATTTTGCACAGAAATTTGGCGTTTTATATTGTAGGCCTGTAATTCTTAGGAATAGTTCACTTAAATCTGTCCAAACAAGAGTCTAGTAGACATCCCGGGTATGATAAAGTTTGAAAAACGAAATAAAAAATTATAATATAATAACTAACTATAAATAATTAAAACACATAATAATATAATAATAATAAAAATTATATAATAATGTAATCAAATCAAAAACACTGAAATTTGCTCAGTTCCAGAATTTTAGCTTTTATTACTTTTAGTGTTTGATGACGGATCTCCCCACAAATCACTATCGCTCAATTCTGCAAGTGATTCTAATTTATTATTGCTGTTTTCTAGCTGGTCTAAAACCACTTTTGATGTAAAGAGACAGTTTTGGTTGCTATGGACAATCTCCAGTTTCCAGGCAGAAAGAACAGTTTTATATATATAAAACTGCATGCAGGACACTGGGCAGACCACTAGGGACAAAGGGGATGTGTAGTTATTTGATACAGTACTGTAATCTGTAAGATTACAGTATGCTGTATCTATACTGTGTGTTTACTGTGTGTTTCACTTTTGAATTTGCCGCCGAACTCCGTCCCCGTGCGTCGCAACGCTCGCAGGGAACGGAGCTCGGCACTGTGAATCGAGCGAGACACAGCGGCTCGCCGATCACAGCGGGGAGACATCGCAGGAACCAGGGGACAAGGTAAGTAATCTCTTCCTGGATCCTGCGATGCAAGCCCGAGTCTGGCTCGGGGATACCGCTTTTGGTATGTAAAATCCACCCCGAGCCAGACTCGGGAATACCGCCAGGGGGGTTAAGTGGCAGCTTCCACATACTCTGTATCTATCCAGAGACGCAGTGGCGGTATTTTGAGTAGTGGCGCCTTTTTCTCAATTATACCCACAGGATTACATTTGGATAGGATGTCCACTTGGCTCCCTCCCCTCTACCCAACAGCACACACCATGCCAGTCCAGGGTGTGCCAATGGGTCTGCGGTGCCCGGGAAGCATGGTCGGGAAGTGCTTGGGTGTGTGGGGGGTGCCATTGCTGGAGGGGTGCATCTGCAGAGCCACCCAATAGCTTCCATCTGCCATCCGGTGGGCAACTTGTCAGATATACACACCCTCCCAGTGGCTGCAGCTGCTGGGAGTGTGCGTAAAACCTTCCACTGCTACCTAAATACCTTTTATGCTGTGGCAGCAAAAGGGTTAAATAATTGGCCCAGGAAGTGGCTGGTGCTGTGTCTTCTTGCCAGAGATGATATAAAGGAGCTATCATACTTACCCATTGTCTTTTTTTTGCCGGGCCAAATTGCCCTGACCATTACTCTGTTTTTCTTGGTCACTGATGACCTCCACCTGGACTTGACTACTCTCTGCCCGCCGCCTGCCATAACCTCTGCCTGGATCTGACTATGCTAATCTTGGACTGTACAGTCTCCACACTGTAGCCCTCCTGCCCCCACTCACCCCTTTAGTGGAGTGATCCTGAGGACCACAACCTGGTACCAGCTGGCAGCAAAGAACTCCAGGGGCCACTAGGGAATCCTGGCTTATCTTCATCATCAGGAGCTCTGGTGAACATCAACTGGTGCTTAGACTCCAGGCCTCAGTTGTGCTGAAGTCACCTAAGGGTGTTGCAGTAACACAGATGTCTTCATTTGTTGAGAAACTGCCATGTTTGAACAAGCAGATTCCCATCTTTTACTTTTCAATGAATATGTAAACTTCTTTTGGTACAAGCTGTAAAAGTAAAAGCTAATATTTAACTTGCAGACATCATTGTATGCTATTCCACTTTGAAAATGCACCTAAGGTCATTCAGTGGTGAAGAACCCCACGGCTTGGTACCCCCAACAACTGCAACTTTGGATGATTAAAGCAGTACAGAACACTTCTTTGTTTGGCTAAGAGCAAGGCTGCATGTGTTCTGGAAAACCACTTCTGTCAGCTTTACCCCCTTTGCAGTAACGGAGTCTGTTTTCTTCTTAGCCAAAGAACGCCAACAAATGCTAGTGAACAGAGATTAATTAGCAGAACACCATGGCTGAACGGAATAGGACCCAAGTAAATCCTGACAATGGCAAAAAGTAAAAGAGCAAATGTTTATACTTTCCCACTGGAAGGGAAATCATGAACCCTGCAACTCAAAAACCTGTTTTACAGGCATATGATTTTTTTCTGGCCTCTACACAACGCTCCATGTTAGCCTGTGGGGTAACTTACTAAAACTGGAGAATGCAAAACCTGGTGCAGCTCTGCATAGAAACCAATCATCTTTCAGGTTTTTTGTCAAAGCTCAATTGAACAAGCTGAAGTTAGAAGCTGATTGGCTACCATGCACAGCTGCACCAGATTTTGCACCCTCCAGTTTTAGTAAATCAAGCTTTATGTGTCCATGCACACATAGGT
Source organism: Aquarana catesbeiana (assembly GCF_042186555.1). Classification (NCBI taxonomy): domain Eukaryota; kingdom Metazoa; phylum Chordata; class Amphibia; order Anura; family Ranidae; genus Aquarana; species Aquarana catesbeiana. The sequence goes on from NC_133325.1 coordinate 190,520,069, forward strand.
GTTTACAGGTGTTCAGAGGCCGGAGCATCGGAGGCAGAAAAAAAAAGCGCTTTCACGTTCAGGAGAGGAGCGTTTTGACATAAAAAAAACATCAAACGTGTCTAAGCACTAGGTGCATTCATTTCAACTGCCAGAATAAATGAATATTCTGATAAATTAATAAATGCCCAATTGATCCCTCCCCCCCCCCGAGCCATCTTAAGCCCATATAAGTACCCTAAAAGGTGCAGCATTTCACAGCAAGGAGCTTACTGACATCACTGAATCCTTGTACATCTTAAGCCATGTAAACTGATTTGCTGAATGTGGTCTTAAAAATGCTTATTCGTTTGTTTGTTGGCGACATTCCTCAATTTAACAGAGACACCATCAGCAGCAATTTTCCCATTAAAAGGTACTTTTTCTGTCTATTGCAGTGGTTGCAAATACAAGAATCTTCCGTGAAAACATTGCATTTAAATGATCTTCACCTGATTGTAAACATTTTCACACAAGGCAATAACCAACTGAGATGTTCTATAATTCATGAGCTCAGTTCACTGGGAATTAATTATTTAGTGCTCGTTGGAGCATCAGATTAGTGGTGGAGCTGAAACCATGTGGACAACCATTAATAAATGCGTGCTGTGCAGAGGCAGAAAATGTGATTTTATTTTTTCTTTGTCGGAATGGTTGTGTTTTTTAAAGAATGCATTTTTATATTAGCTGTCCTTAAAAAAAAAAAAAAAAAATTTCTAACTAGACAACTGAAATATCACTTCAAAACACTGTCTATTCATAGTCCTATAACTTGACTCCATATTCATAGAGAGCTTGTGTGCGCGTGTAAGAGGGGGTTATATACAGTTGTGTTCATAAGTTTACATACCCTTGCAGAATTTACAATTTCTTTGCCATTTTTCTGAGAAAATGAATAACACAAAAACTTTTCTTTCACTCATGGTTAGTGTTTGGCTGAAGCCATTTATTATCAATCAACTGTGTTTACTCTTTTTAAATCATAATGACAACAGAAACTACCCAAATGACCCTGATCAAAAGTTTACATACCCAATTTCTTAATACCATGTATTGCCCCCTTTAACATCAATGACAGCTTGAAGTCTTTTGTGGTATTGGTGGATGAGGCTCTTTATCTTCTCAGATGTTAAAGCAGCCCATTCCTCTTGGCAAAAAGCTTCCAGTTCCTGTAAATTCTTGGGCTGTCTTGCATGAACTGCATGTTTGAGATCTCCCCAGAGATCAGGAGACTGGGATGGCCACTATAGAACCTTCACTTTATTCTGCTGTAGCCAATGACAGGTTGACTTGGCCTTGTGTTTCGGATCATTGTCATGTTGGAATGTCCAAGTACATACCATGCGCAGCTTCCTGGCTTATGAATGTAAATGTTCCTCCATTATTTTTTGATAACATTAATCTTGCCATCAATTTTGACCAAATTTCCTGTGCCTTTTGTGGCTCACACATCCCCAAAACATCAGCGAGCCACCTCCGTGTTTCACAGTAGGAATGGTGTACCTTTCATCATAGGCCTTGTTGCCTCCTCTCCAAAGGATGTATTGGAAATGGAGCGAGTACAAAGAAGGGCAACAAAGCTAATAAAGGGTCTGGAGGATCTTAGTTATGAGGAAAGGTTGCAAGCACTGAACTTATTCTCTCTGGAGAAGATACGCTTGAGAGGGGATATGATTTCAATTTTGAAATACTGTACTGGTGACCCCACAATAGGGATATTAGAGAGAGGTATGAAGGTGGAGACGTGACGGCAGTGCTGCTCATGCCTGTTCACACCTGCACCCCCATGATTTGAAAATTGGGACTATTACGGTACTTGATAAAATATTACAGTTACCACATTCTAAAAAATAAAAATATAAATTTTAATGATTGGACATATCAAAATACAACACAACGATATAACATATAGTCGTAAAAACAGGTACCACACCACATACAGCGAGGATAACCCGCAAATTTATACAGAGCATGTGTGTGGAATTTTGGTCTCGACCGGTTTCGCGGCAGGAACCGCTTCTTCAGGAGAACTCTATAAAGTAATTTTAAAGTAGTTTAGCTGAATACATATATAAAGATTTACATACAAAAAATGAAGCAGCAAACATAATAAATCACAGTTATAGTCAGAGATCAAAGTACATACATAGTAACATTAAGGACAAGCTCACCCGCTCGCACGGAAGCAGTGGGACAGCGGGACCCAACACAGAATCCCCCCGCGGCGAACACGGGGGATCTATGACCGGACTCTAGTTGGTGAAAAATAATAATAGAATGATAATAACTGAGATGATTTGGTGGTTAGAACGTAAGTTGCGAGGTGAGGAGGGGGAGGGGTGAATGGGGGGGGGTTTGTGGGGGAAGGGGGGGAAGGGGTTGGGAGCCAGACGGGACTGGGGGAGGGGGAAAGAAAGGGGGGGGGAGGAAAACGGATAAAAGGGGGGAAGGGGAGGGAAAGGGGCGAAGAGGGGGAGGATAGGAGGGGGAGGGGGAGGATAGGAGGGGGGGGGAGGGGGAAGAGAGAGGGGGGAGGAAAGGGAGGTAAGGAAGACGGGGGTGAGAGGGAAAGGAGGGGGAAAGGAAAAGAACACCACCGCGGGGCACCCGATAAGGTATGTGCTGTGCACAGGTAAGTTATTTGTGCGAGCGAATATACAGCACACGGCTGGCACTTACCGATGTGAAATAAGCCACCTTAATGCGTATAAGCTGTGGATGTTGTCAAAAGGTATCGATGGGCAGCATTATAAGAGTAAGGTGAAAATATGTTTGGTAAACAAGAAATTCCGATCGTGTGTACACAAATCTGACGCACAAAGTGCCACGCATGCTCAGAATAAATTAAGAGACGAAAGCTATTGGCTACTGCCCCGTTTATAGACCCGACGTACGTGTTTTACGTCACCACGTTCAGAACGATCGGATTTTCCGACAGCTTTGTGTGACCGTGTGTATGCAAGACAAGTTTGAGCCAACATCCGTCGGAAAAAAATCCATGGATTTTGTTGTCGGAATGTCCGATTAATGTCCGACCGTGTGTACGGGGCATAAGGGTTCTACAGTCAGGTCCATTAAATATTGGGACATCGACACAGTTCTAATCTTTTTGGCTCTATACACCACCACAATAGATTTGAAATGAAACAAACAAGATGTGCTTTAACTGCAGACTTTCAGCTTTAATTTTAGGGTATTTACATCCAAATCAGGTGAACGGTGTAGGAATTACAACAGTCTGTATATGTGCCTCCCACTTTTTAAGGGACCAAATGTAATGGAACAGATTAACAATCATCCAAACTTTCACTTTTTAATACTTGGTTGCAAATCCTTTGCAGTCAATTACAGCCTGAAGTCTGGAACGCATAGACATCACCAGACGCTGGGTTCCATCCCTGGTGATGCTCTGTCAGGCCTCTACTGCAACTGTCTTCAGTTCCTGCTTGTTCTTGGGGCATTTTCGATTCAGTTTTGTCTTCAGCAAGTGAAATGCATGCTCAATCGGATTCAGGTCAGGTGATTGACTTGGCCATTGCATAACATTCCACTTCTTTCCCTTAAAAAACTCTTTGGTTGCTTTCACAGTATGCTTCGGGTCATTGTCCATGGGATGTCCCAATTTTTATGGACCTGACTGTATGTTTTTCATTTTAATTAACATCAAATCCAGCTGGACAAACTGCATGAGCCAGGTGCTCAGCACACCACGTAAGAATTTAGGTGTCCAGCTAACTTTCTGAAACCTTTATATTGCTATTAGGTATGTGCATAATATTCAGGAGAATAACACGCAGCTGATCTGTCCATGAATCTGACTTGTTTTTGTGATTTGCCCATACTAAGCACTAAGGCCCCTTTCACACATACGGACCATTCAGGTCCACCTGTCAGTTTTCCATGCGGACCTGGATGGGCGCTCCATGCACCTCTATAGAGCGATGGATGTCAGAGGTCACATGTCCGCTGACATCCGATCCGCTAAAAGCAGACGGGTGGAAACCCTATTTCTCCTTTCGTCTTCTGAGACGGGGCTCCTCCCTTCGGGTAAGGAAACACGTTCACCCAAATTGCTTAAAGGCGGTCCTTCAGGCCTTCCCCTTCAGTTTTTTGGTGTTTCCAGACGCGAAGGGAGCATGTAGGAACCTTAGGGGAGCTCCATGTCTCAGGGCTATCCTGGAGGAGGCCCTGGCATACCTTCTCCTATCCTGCGCACTCCTCCGTCCAGTCAGGGAGGTAGAGGGCTGCGCGTCTTACCGCTGCCTAAGCTTGGGGAGAGCAGGGACCCTGATTCTTGTTGCGGTTCCCGCCGACTGCTGCATAAACTGGGCCACTCGGGTACAGACAGGCTAGCAGCCTAGGACAGCGTAGGACACCTACCTGGCCAGGATCGCAGAATAATCCCGCCACGGATATTGGGCGGGCGGCGCTCTCCATCCTGAAGCCTCCGAGACGGCCTGGAATGCTTGGCACGGGACTTGCGGGTTCAGGGAGGAAGTGCGTGCAGTGGGGCGGTATTTCCAATGCACAAGTCTCTAGTATTATCGATCTTGCTGGAGTGGGAGCACCCTGAAAGACCAGCCTTAAATGCAGGTTTTCCTTTGAAAAGGATGCGGCCCATCCTTGGAACAAGATTCCAAAGTTGGATGCTCCGCTGGCCAAAGTCTCAAAAAAAAGATGGATTTGGACTTTGATGACCTAGGATCCCTTAAGGACTCAATGGATAAAAGGGGTGACGTGCTGCTAAGAGGGGCTTGGGATGCTTCTTCCATTGGGCTTAAGCCAGCCCTCGCAGCCACTTGCGTTGCCAGAAACTTGGAATGCTGGTTAACGCAGTTACAATCCCACATTTCTGCAGGCATGTCCAGGCAACAACTGCTTAAATCCTTTCCTTTACTGTTTAAAGCAGTTGGTTTCTTAGAATATATGAAGCTGGCAGCTCGGTCAGCAGCACTTGTGAAAGCTGCAAGAAGGGCTGTGTGGTTGAAGGCTTGGACGGGTGATGCAGCGTCTAAGCTTAAGCTTTGTGGATTTCCATTTTCAGGTGATCACCTCTTTGGACCTTGGCTTCAGGAGGCACTGGAGTGTACCCAAGACAGGAAAAAAGCATTCCCAGAATAGAAGAAAAAGGCAGAGAGTAACGTTTTTTTTTTCGAGGCTTCAGGCAGCAGGCCCAACAGGAGAGAGAGGGTCGCCCTAAAAAAAAACACTGGACAGGTCATAAGGGGCGAGGAAGAGGAGGAATCTTATTCAATCCTCCTCAGACCCCAACAAAGTCCCAGTGACTCCTACGTCCCGGTGGGAGAAAGATTGGGGGACTCCCTCCCACAATGGACCAACGCAACTTAAAGCCTGTTTATACTAGAAGTAAAAAAATGGCTATAAGTTGGAGTTCAATTCAATTCCCCCTCCCACTTTTCTGGTCACCCCGTTACCGGGAAAAAGCAGGGGCTCTGAGTTTGGTGTTAGGGGAGCTGGGGGATCAACAAGTCATCAGCCAAGTGCCACATGCAGAACGCTGCCAAGGGGTGTATTCCCACGTATTCGTGGTCAAAAAGCCTTCAGGCAAGTTCAGGCTAATCCTCAATCTCCATCCCCTGAACAAGTGCTTCAGGAAGGAGTCTATCTTCACGGTAACAAATCTCCTGTTTCCAGATTGCCATATCGATCTCAGGGACACATATTTACGTGTGCCAATACATTAGGATTTCCAGAAATTTCTCAGAAGTTGAATTCAGGGTGAATCCAGAAGTTCTTCATTTCCAATTCAGGGCACTACCATGCGGACTAGCATCCTCTCCATGGGTTTTTATGAAAGTCCTGGCAGAAGCCTTAGCCCGCTGCGCGTCAGGGCCATTACAGTGATCTACTACTTGAACGATCTCCTGTTTGTCACCCGATCTTATCAGCAGCTGGAAGAGAACTTACAGGAAGCACAGGATTTCCTGCGCTCCCTTGGTTGGCTGGTCAATCTGGACAAGTCCCAGCTAGTCCCAACCCGGGAAGTACAGTACCTGGGTTATAGGATATCTTCAACAGAAAAGAAAGTCTTTCTCCCGTTGGAGAAGATCGAGAAAGTGGATCTTGCCGTGGCACAGCTTCAGAAGAATCAGGAAGTCCATATCAGAGATGTCATGAGAGTGATAGGTTTAATGACATCCTGTTTCCCAGCAGTCCCCTGGGCAAGGTTTCACCAGCGCCCATTACAGGCTCTCCTACTACACTGCTGGGATGGCAGCCAGCAAAGTTTGAATCAGCCTATGTCCATATCGGTCAAAGTCAAAAGGGCGCTGTGGTGGTGGCGAACTAGTCACAATCTAGATGGGGATCTGTTGTGGTCCAGACCAGCAGCCCTTGTGGTGACAACAGACGCCCGTTCTTTCAGCTAGGGAGCCCACCTGGAAGAAGGTTTGGCTCAAGGAACTTGGTCTCCGGTGGAAGCCAGGCGGACCTCGAATCAGAGGAAGCTACTGGCAGTTCAGAGGGCTTTAGAGACCTTCCAGGCAAATAAAAGTGGGCAGCACCTGCAGGTAAGGATGGACAATGTGGCAGTACTCGTATACATAAACAAGCAGAGGGGGACCAGGGGCCCTGCCTTACAGTTGATAGCAAGCAAAATTTTCGGTTGGGCTGAATTTAACCTGGCTTCATTAAAAGGGACTCAGAACTCTCTGGCGGACTTTCTCAACCACCAGCAAGTAAGACAAGACGAATGGTCACTCAACCGGGAAGTGTTCGAGCAGACTGTATGGACATGGGGACGGCCGGAGGTGGATTTTTTCGCCTCAGAAAGCAACAAGAAGGTCACCCAGTTCTCCCTACATCTGCTGGATCGAGCCAGGGGGATGGATGCCTTCGCCAATACATGGCACTTCAGCCTTTGCTATGCCTTTCCCCCAGTAAGACTAGTCGCGGCGGTTGTCTAGAATTTTTTTGAGCAAGAGGACAGAGCTAATTCTGAAAGCTCAGTTTTGGCCGAGGAGGGCCTGGTTCGCCGTCCTAAAGAGGCTGGCCATATATCCTCCGATTCCCCTCCCGGTGAGGGAGGATCTGGTCACACAGGTGTCAGGCTAGGAGCAGATAACAGGTAACAGTTCAGTTCATGAGCAGGTCTAAGCAGAGCAGGTCAGTTGGGACTTGTAGTTCACCACTGCAGATGAAGGTAGAGATTGGCTGGGCAGCCAAGTAGTAATACCGAGTCTGGTGCTACAGTAGAATCAAGGAAAGCGTAGTCTAGGCAAACTGGGTCATACACAGGTAGATTAGAGTCCAAACGGTACAGAATCAGAAGCAAGCAAGCAGGGTCAGGTAATACACGAATATACAGAGCAGATATCAGCTGGGTCAAGTAGTGGCACACAAAGGTAACAACTCTATCACAAGCACTGATTGTGTGCTGATGCAGGTGATTTAAAGGTGAGCTGGCCAATCACTGTTGTTTCCCAGGCAAAGGCTGTGTTAGGTGAGTTTTGCTGGGTCTTAAAGGGATCCTAGTACTGACAGTACCCCCCCCCTTTCTCAAGGGGTTGCTCCTGCACCCTCAGGCTTACTTGGATAATGAAGATGGAACTTCTTCTTAAGGTCGGTCAGCATGAAGATCACAAGCTGGAACCCAAGATCAATCCTCTGGGCCGAAACCTTTCCAATGAATGAAATATTGTAAGGAATTGCGCACTCGTCTGGAATCGAGAATAAATGCTACTTCATATTCCTGACTGTCCAATACGTCCACAGGTTCTGGTTCATTTACTTGGAGGCTGGAATGAACAGGTTTCAACAATGAAACATGAAAGACATTTGGAATGTGCATGGATGGGGGAAGTTTTAATCTACAGGCCACAGGATTAACAATTTCCGAAATTTCATAGGGCCCGATGAATTTTGGGCTAAGTTTTTTAGATGGAACATGCAGGGACAGATTCCTAGATGATAGCCACACTTTGTCAACAACTTTATATCTTGGTGCCTTTGAGCGTCTCTTGTCAGCCATTTTCTTAAAAGCCTGCACAGAGCGAGAAATAGCACGATTAACATCAGACCAGATTTTAGTGAAGTTTTCAATCGTAGTGTTGGCATCAGGAACATCGGAGGGTGGAAGATCAAAGGAGCACACACGAGGATGCAACCCGTATACACAGAAGAAAGGAGAGGTCCCTGTAGATGTGCTGGCACGGTTATTAAAGGCAAACGCCGCTTACCGAAGGATGTTGACCCACTCCATGTCATCATTGGCCATCAGACAACGTACCATCTTCTCTAGAGCCTGATCAGTCCTTTCCGTTTATCCATTTGTCTCAGGATGATATGCTGAAGAATACGATAACTTGATCCCCAGCTGAGAGCAAAGGGCCTTCGAAAACTGGGCTATAAACTGAGAGGCACGGTCTAAGACAATGTTAATTGGTGCCCCATGGAGCCTGAAAACATGTTTAATGAATAAAGATGCCAGTTCTTTAGCCAATGGAAGTTTCAGACGCGGAACAAAGTGGGCCACCCTACTGATCCTGTCTTCCACCACCCAGATCGTGGAACATCCCTGGGACAAAGGCAAGTCAGTGATAAAGTCCATAGATAAATGGGTCCAGGGACAGGTAGGTATCATAAGAGAATATAGGAGACCGGAGGGCTTTTGCTTCTGGCACAAACTTCACAGGCCTGGAGGAAGGCTTACACATCCTGCCTAATCGATGGCCACCAGAGGTTGCGAGAGATAATCTCAAAAGTTTGTCTAAATCCTGGATGTGCTGCAAGCTTCGATGCATGTACCTGCTGCAATAGAAAGACATCTATGAAACTACTAAAGCCATTTTTGACCCATAGAAGAGAGATAACAAGACCAAAGGTAAACATTTTATAAAGACATGCAAAGTGCAATCAGAATCACTGATGAAAAAGTATGGAAGAGCATTCATGTCAACAAAATAGTAGATTAATGCATTTTTGGCCCCCCTGATGTAAAACCACCTAAAAAAGGTCTAAATAATAAGGAATCATCATACCTGGGGGGTAAGTAGCATTGAGGTGGAATATCCACCTTTGCTAATGATGTAGGAGAATTTTGTTCCAATCACCCCCTCTTAAACTCGGATGTAAACTATCTAAAATTATAAAGGATATTTTGGGAAAGGTTCCACTGTGTGTCGTGGCTACATGTCTACCCAAAGGAAGATCAAGGTTACATGTTTTCATGGAGGTAATGTGTCTATATGCACGTTGCCAAAATTAAATTTTGGTCTTCCCTACATAAAAACAGGAGCATTCACATAGAAAAAGATAAACCACTCCTTCTGTCTTGCAGTTTGCATAATGTTTGGGTCTATATTGTTCCCCATTAGGTAGAACAACGGGGTAAGGTGTGCATTAATCTACAATAGTTGCACCCTCCACATCTGAACGTACCTAACCGTTTGCATGGATCCCTGCTTGCTCCTCCCTTGTGTTCACTGGAGACGAATTTATCTTTCAAAGATTTAGCACGTCTATACGCAAAGGCGGACGTGTCTGGTACAAAGGAGCCAACTAAAGGATCTAATTTAAGCATATGCCAATATTTCTCAATAGTTTTCCTGATGGAATGATATTGATTATAGAATCTGGTAATTAGGGCTGCAACTAACGATTATTTTCATAATCGATTAGTTGGCCGATTATTGTTTCGATTATTCGATTAATCGGTTAATAACCTTATAAAAAAAAGTGTGGTGTATAATTTAGTTAATATGTAAAGTTTAAAAAAAAAAGGCAATTTATTCTTAAATATCTCTATGCCGTGGTAAATATAAAAAAACAACTATATGGTTAGGGAGCAAAATATCTAATCCACTCTGAGAATAACAGACAGAAGAGATATTCTGTATATACTATTAGAAGAGATATACTATTAAAGGGTGCATCTGGTAAATATCATCAGACTCAGAGATCAGTTTTTTGGAAAGTTTGGAAATAATAGAAAACTTCTTAGTCAAAGGAATTTTCAGACATTTATATGTGGTTTTCGTTCAGAAATTCATTCATTTTAAAAACAATGTTAAAAACAAGTGAAAATTTTAAACATTCTTTCATTCAGGGAATGTACAAAGATTTTTTGTCTGAATATTCTCGTCTGAAAATTGATCCGTGTGGCCAGCAGTTTGCTTTTTATCTGTTTCTGCAGTGCTTTTTGCCGTGTGTTTTGATGTTTGCGCACGTGATTTTGCTGCGATTTGCGTTTTTGCATTTTTTTTTTGGCCAATTTGTTGTTGGGCAGATTAAAAAACTAATTGCTGCAAAAACACATTACATGCTTTTCAGCAGCTTCTCCATTGAAGTATATTGAACCAAAAAAGCACTGTTTTGTTTAAAAAAAGTCACTGACCCTTTCCAAATACGTAGCGGCTGAAAAAAGCGTAGATGTGAACGTGTCCCATAGGAAACCATGTAAATGAAATGTAGTGCATTTCTGCAAAAAGCACCAAAAAACACACAGGAGTGAACCAGGTCTAAGACGTTTAGTAACATAATGGGGTTAAAAAAAAACGAAAATTAGCCCTTTTATAGTACAACAAAAAGCAGATAATCACTACTGTAAGGGGTTCATTTTTTTTTACTGTGGAACTGTGAAAGTTCTATTTACAGTAGCGATTATTGTACTATAAAAGGGCTAATTTTCGTTTTTTTTTTAACCCCATTGTGTTACTGGCCGATTAATCGATTATGAAAATAGTAATCGATTAATTTCATAATCGATTAGTTGTCGATTCATCGATTAGTTGTTTCAGCCCTACTGGTAATTATACGAGTTGGGTTAGTTTTTTTAAGAGAGGAAGATGGATTGTACAACATGTTCTTGTCTTAGTGCAAGCTCTCTTAAAGGCCTTCTTTAGACATGTGTGGGAATATCCCCGTGCTAGTAATCTCTCTTTAAGTGAATCTGCTTCTTGTTTAAAGATGGCGTTATCTGAGCAGTTTCGCCTGATTCTTAGATACTGGCCGTAAATCAGGGGTCTCCAAACTATGGCCCTTCAGTTGTTCAGGAACTACAATTCTCCTCATGCCTAGTGATGTCTGTGAATGTCAGAGTTTTACAATGCCTCATGGGACATGTAGTTCCTCAACAGCTGGAGGGCCGTAGTTTGAAGATGCTTGGTATTGATGATACTAGAACCTTGGGATGGAAATTGTTGGCATGCAATATAGAATTGCCAGATGGATAGAGGCTACTGGTTAATAGGCCATCTATTCCTTTGTGAAGTTGAACATCCAAAAATGTAATTGACTTAAGGTCAAAGGTCATGGTGAAGGTCAAATTGAAAGTATTGATAATAATCAATTGAAGAAAGGATTGCAGGCTGATGACCTATACCATACTAGAAAAATATCATCAATATAACGATACCAGAGGACCACATTCTCCATGAAAGGGAGCAGGCCCTCTGATAGGCCAATCATACATTCCCACTCCCTTAGGTACAGATTGGCATAGGATGGGGCACAACAAGTCCCCATCACTACGCCCTGTAACTGGAGGAAGTTGGAACCTGTTGAAGGCAAAAAAATTGTGGTGCAAAATGAAATCCAACGCACCAACAACAAATTAGATTGGACTTCCACTCATATCGGCTATTTTGGGAAATAACATGTCTGATGCAGGATAGCCAATTTACCATGTGGTATCGAGCTATAAAGCGCCTCCACATCAATTGCAGCCAAAATGGCTGTCGGTGGAACATACAATCCATCAATGTTTTGCTGTAAAATGTATTGTGTCACGTATATGGCTTGGTATATTCATGACATGTGGGCGTAGATGTCTATCTACAAACTTGCTCAAGTTTTCAGTTAAGGAGCCATTCCCTGAAATAATCGGTCCCCCCAAGGGATGATGAAGATCTTTATGTAGTTTTGGTAATGAATAGAAAGTGGGCGTGTGGGGTAAAATGGTATGTACAAATTCCCACTCAGATTTAGATAAATTGTTATGATTAACATGTGATATCTTCAGCTTTTTTATTTCATCACACGTAAGTTTTATAAATGCCGCTACGTTTGAGTTGGTGTTCAATGCTGGGAATTTGTCAGATTTCTTTCTATTAGATGTTACTGAACCGTCTGTTCTGCTTTATCAAAACGCTGGAGTAGATTGTCTAGGTCTATTTTATCAATCAGATGCGGTGGGTCCATTTCCTTCAACAAGGAAATTAGAAAGTTTATAGACTGTAGTTCTTGAGGTTTCGGTTGTGGATACTTTGGCATTTCTTTAGAGTAAAGCTGTTTAAGAATTAGTTTCCTGGCAAAGTGCTGAAGGTACTTAATGACCTTGAACTTGTCAAGATCTTCAGTGGGGCAGAAGCTTAATCCACGTGCTAAAACCTGTGTTTCCACATCAGTTAATGTATAACTAGATAAGTTGACTACATTAAGATTGTGTTCTTGCGGTAAATCTGAGGGTGAAACAAGTGACTTGGGAGGGGCTGTTATAGTGTGAGTGACAGATTGGTCGAGTGATTTGTCAGACATCCTTAGGAAGTGAATTTAGGTGTTGTGACTCAGCAAGATTGGAAGTGGGTCTTGTCAAAATGAAACCTGAAGTCCAACTTCCAAAAGAAAAACAAGATGGAGAGAAACCAACACCACTAGCTGTGTTACCCAACACCACGTGAAGAACACTACTAGAAGTTGCAGGAAGTGCTTGTTCAGTAATATGTTTTTTATTTGATCTTTCCTGTGACCCACCACCAGGTGAGTTCCAGATTCAAGAAATCTCACAAATCTAAAAGGAAGACCCCTTGGAGGAAACAGAAATGGAAGAAACAGATGAAGCATTAGATAGACCTGGTTCAGTATTATTGGGTCTTTTTCTATAATTAAATCTAGGTTTGAGATGGGTATGGTTCCAATTATATGCCCGTTTTTCCTGGAAGGCAGTTTTATCCCTATAGAATTTTGTCTCCTTTTTAGTTAGAATCTCTCGATTAAATTGTTCTAGGTGTTCACCTAGTTCTTTGTCATTTTGGGAGTAAGTTGAATTATTTTTAAAAGTGGATAGTTATGCATAGTTTTGCACATAAGCAGCAAAGAAATCAGTACAGACACAGCCACAAGCTTTTTAACTGTCAGCTGGTGCGTGGTGACGTCACACGAATTCTCTCCAACCGACACGTTTCCCTGTAACAAGCATCGACTGGGAACGAAGATAACCCTCCGTTTCCAGTCGATGCTTGTAACAGGGAAACACGTCAGTTGGAAAGAATTCTTGTGACGTCACCACGCACCTGCTGGCAGTTTGATAGCTTGCGCTGTGTCTATACTGATTTCTTTGTTGTTTATGTGCAAAACTTTGAATAAAGCAACCATTTCTACTGCACTATGAAGTTTCCTCTTTTCTGAATCTCTCACATATATTGGAGAAACACAAGGCAAATCGATTGGAGGCTTTGG